>NC_048313.1:765994-894657 GCF_013100865.1 Trachemys scripta elegans | reverse complement strand
CATAATAAAGCCACCTAAATGAGTGGCGGTAGCTATGTTGGCGGGAGAGCAACTCTCACCGATAGAAGCGCTCGTGTGCACAGTGCTTATGCCAGCAAAACTCGGCACTCAGGGATATGTTTTTTCACACCCCTGAGCGACATAAGTTTTGCCGACATAAGTGGTAGTGTTGACATGGTCTTACACTGCTATAATTCTTTAAAAATGCTTAACCTGCTTTTTAAAAAAAAAAAAACGCTCATTTCAACTCTCAATTTGAGATCAGATTTGGAAATTGTTCAGCCACCACGACTTTCCCTTTGACAGCAGGAGCTGCCTGCTGCTGTATTGGGCCGGGCTCCTCGGAAAAGTGCAGGAAGAGTTCCAGCAAGCCAGCCTCTTACTACCTCTCCGTCAGGTTCCAGCAGCCCTAGGCCTTTGTCCTCTTGTTCAAAATCGCCTCAAGCTACCTCCTTGCCTGGTGGAAAGAGGAGATGTTACTTCCAGAGACAGAATTTCAGTCCAACAGGTAGGACTCTTCCTTCCAACCTGCTGGTGCTGTTCAGTTCCTGAATGGGGCTTTTGTGGTTTTACCAAGAAGTGTCTCAGAGATAAGAGCAGCATCAGCTGTCCCTGTGTTCCCAAAGAAAGTGGAGGCTGGGGACTCTAACTCGCCATATTCCACCTCACGTTAAAGAGTACAAATTAATTTATTCATTGTTTAAAGTTTGAGGATTTACTAGACATTCACGGTCTTTATTAAGACATTACGTTGTGGGGGGGGGAAGGAGGAAACAGTCACTCTTTAAAAGAAAGACAAGTAAAAATATTCAGAATGAGAAAGGAATGACGGCTTAGCTTGCTTTTAAATGGCAAATTGTCCAACCTGGGTTGGAGTGCAACATGGGATCCAATACGATTTTATGTTTTCAGCTGAGAACACTTCAAATGTAGTTCTCGCTCTGACAAAATTTCTCAGAGAAACGAAGTACAAAGACTAAGGAGGATCTCCCACCTGAATCTAGGATGTGGTTGTTCCTCAGGTCCAATATGTGAATGTAACAGTTAAATTTCAGCAGGTTGCCAAGCTGAGCAGAGTCCTGCAATCCATTCAGTTTATTATCGGCTAGATACAGTTCCCGTAGGTTCATGTTCATTTTCAGAGCCGTTGCTAAAAAGCAAAGAACAGAGAATTACACTTCAGCTAATGTAACACAGCTACAGAACAAAAGATCACAGAGAGCAGGGCACCTGTCTGTAGACCCACAAGACACCTTGGAACAGCATGTAACCAAAGGAGACGTAACTTTCGGTTTCATTCATTATTGCTTTAGGTCTGCATGTTGATCCTGCTACTAACTGCTCATTAATGCCTTCTGTACGGCACACAAGCCATGTATCGTAGGCTTATTCCAGCTGGATGCTACAGAAGAACACATGTCCACACAAGCCATTCGTAGTGCCATCAACATCTTATCTTATGCAAATTTCTTACTCATATAATAGGTCAGCCAGCTGTAGACAAAGTCTCAATATCAGCATAAATTAACTAGGCAGAAAAATCATCAACAGGACACAAGTATGGCTGTCTAAATACTTTATATTGACAAGAAAGTCATGGGGCTAATCCGTGTCTGGGAGGCGGGACTGTGGAGCTGCAGGAGACACAAGCCCAATATCTCCAGGGGTGTGTGTTGGCGGGATCCTGCATAATCCTGAGAGAGGGTGATACATCCACTACCAGGGCCTTTGTAGAGGGCAACACTAGCAGTACAACGAGTCCTGAGCCGTCCTTGCTCTCCTCAACTACCAGGGCTGCTATTGCACGCAGCCTTGCACAACATGAGGAATAGTGTGGCGGCTCCTTGAGTCCTTCCCCCCTTGTGCCCCCAGAACAACAGCAGGCTATAATCTTGCTCTGAATCGACAATGACACTTCTGCCAGCGCTAGGGGGACGTGGTAGTCAGCAGCAGTATCAAAGCAGCTCCGAAGAGATAAAACTTCAATTTTCCATTAAATTCTGCATTTCCCGCCAAGATCACAACCCAGAATGCTGGACCTCGAGTAATAACTTTAGCATTGGAACCTGCAGCCCAGGTGAGAATCTCTCTCAAGTGTCCCTGACAGACGTAAGAACATGGTTCAAAGGGCAGCATATAGCAGGGAAGTTACACTAATAGCCTATTCACTGCAAAGCCATCTTTTGCTTACCTGTCTGTAATATGCCTGTACCTGGGTCTGATGTGACCACAAAGATGCCTAGCAGTGATTCACTGCCAAGCAGCTGCCAGTGGTGCCTTATCCCCTCCCAGAACACTGAAGGGGCCTGAACTTAAAACCTCTGAAACCCAGGAAATGGGTCCCATAACACCCCCACCTAACCTTAATTCTGCCCTCCTTTCTTTGTTCTCCTAAGGGAGTCCTCAGTGCTGTATCCCTCCCTAAGACTTGGGGCCAGCAGAAGGGGTGAGGGAGATTGGAGAAAGCGGCTAAGTTTTAAAAATGTTAATGGATTTCAAGGCCAGAAGGGACATTGTGAGCCTGCAGTCTGACATCCTGCATAGCACAGGCCAGCGAACAGGAATCTTTGAGCTCTGCAGCTGTAGCTCCAAGCCCCCTTAGGTGGCAGGGCAAGCTCTGGCAACCTGCTGCACTGCTCCCTGATCGACATGGCTACACTTAGCAGAGGGAGGGGCATGGGAATAAGAGCAAGAATTTGGAATTGTGTTGAACACACAGAAAAGGGCAGATTCTTTTAGTAGGGCTACCATATTTTAACTTAAAAAGGGGAGGACACTCCATGGGGCCCCAGCCCCGCCCCTTCCCACAAAGTCCCCGCCCCAACTCCGCCCCCCTCTCCTGAACGCTCCACCCCCTGCTCCTCCCCCTCCCCGGCTTCCTGTGAATCAAATATTCACGGGAAGCCTGAAACAGGGAGGCAACAGGTAAGCTGGGGCTGCTGTGGTGGGGGGGGGCGCGAGGAGGCGCGGCCCAGTCCGGCCCCCCCGGCCGAGCGGCTCCCTCCAGCGGCCAGCCGGCCCCGGCCAAGAGGCTCTGGTCCCGGCGTCTCCTGCCTGGCTCGGCTTGGGCCCTGGGGCGCCAGCCCTGGTTCCGGCCGAGCGGCTCCGGCCCGCCCTGACCCCGGCGGCTCCGGCCCAACTCGGCTCGGGGCCCGGTTCCGGCCGAGCGGCTCCAGCCCGGCACCGGCCCTGGCCGAGCACCGCCGGCCAGGGGCTCTGGCCCGGCACTGGCCGAGCAGCACCAGCCAAGCACTGCCGGCCGGCAGCCCCAGCCCGGCACCGGCCCGACCACCGCCGGCCGCAGCGGCCCAGGCACCACCGGCCCCGGTTCCGGTTCCAGCCGAGCACCACCAGCAGCAGCGGCTCGGGTACCCCCGGACCCGGTCACAGCGGCTCCAGCCCAGCTCGACTCGGGCCCCGGCTCCGGCCGAGCGGCTCTGGCCCGGCACCGGCACCGGCTGAGCACCGGCACCAGCTGAGCACTGCCGGCCCCAGCCCAGACCCAAGCCCCACGACCCCTCCCTCCCTATTTTCCCGGACATGTCCGGCTTTTTGGGATTTCCTCCCGGACGGGAATTTGAGGACCAAAAAGCCGGACGTGTCCGGGAAAATCTGGACGCATGGTAACCCTACTTTTAGTGAGAGACAAGGTTCTACTATATGCCCAGTGCCTATGGCAATCTCCATGGGGGGCTGGTGTGGTAGTCGTCTGGGGTGGGAGGCATTCCTTTAACTCCACATTTCCTGGGGGTCAGAGGCTTTAGTTTAGCCCCCACATACATGCACTTTCTGGAAGGGTATGAGGCAGGGACGGGCTGCCTGAACTCTGCAGTTTTTGGCTGAGTTTCCCTGGTTTACGAACAATCACAGAACCTGCAAGTTCCAGCACCCAGCACTCCCTCCACATTTGCTACAGTTACTCCATCTACCAAAGGCACTGGCAGCAGATTAATCCCTTCCCTGCATCACTGCCCCAGCTCAGAGAATTGCCCTCTTGCTGCCTCATCCTCCCACCCCAGCCCTCCTGCCCATGAAGGGGTCAGCAGCAATGGGGAGTCCCACAGGTTGAAGAGCTGAGAAGAGGGACTGACATGGAGTCAGTGGGAGCATTTGTGAAGCACACAAATGGGGTCATGGCTGTGAGAAGCTGCAGCACCCCCCAGGTCACCCACTGCACAGCTATGACCTACTCCACTGCATGGCTTTGACCTCCTCTTGCCCCGGAGAGCAGCATCACAGGGAAAGGTAAGCCTGGAGGGGTGCGAAGTGTAAGGGGAATTTTGGAGTCTTTTCCCTCCTCAGGACCCCTACCCTGAGGAAGAATTGTTGGTAGAGGAGGGGTATTTGGGAGGGAGCACACAGATGGCTCCACTCCTTGCCCCACCCTCAATTATGTTCCCTGCCAGAGGAGGCACCAGTCTTTCCCCTCTTCAGATCCTGGTGGGTCAGAGCTCTGAGCTCCCAAGCGAGCAATGATCCCTTTGATGGTGATCCCTTATTCACCAAGAAAACCCAGCTCTTCACTCCCCAGTGAGTGCTGCTCTCAGTGTCCCCTAGAAACAGGGGCTCCTGTGGAGGATGTACCATGCTACATGTGGCAGGACTTTCCCTTATCAAGAACCTCTCCTACTAAGGGTGGGGCTTCTATAGCCCCAGCCTCTAGAGGGCCAGGCTGTGAGCAAGCCCAGGCCTCCCATGAGGTGGGAGCACAGCAGCTCTGCCCCTGAAGACATCCCCCTTGAATAGAGGGAGCAGTGGCCCTCTCTGGTAGCCTCCCCCTGTGAAAAAGCAAGATGGGGATGACCCAGAGGGGCACTCCCATGAGCCGAGGGGGTGAGAATGAGCTTCAAAGGCCGACCCAACCCAGAATTCCAAGGGTGGATCCTGCGGGGGTGGCCTGGAAGAACAGGGCACAGCAGTCAGAGAACATGGGATATTTGAAGGAGAATATTTGGAGGGGGACACAAGGAGGATAGAGCTGGAAAAGCAGTGGGGCTTGAGTGTTAGGATGGGAGGGCTGCCACGGCCTCACAAGCTGGTTCTGCTGCCGTGGGTTGCAGGAGCCTCTCATGAGTAGGGCCCTACCAAATTCACGGCTGTAAAAACACATTGTGAATCATTAAATCAGATCTCCCTTCTGAAATCTAGCTATTGTAGGGGAGAGGTAGAACTGGGGGCACCCCAGCTGGGGGCTTCTACCATGCCTGGGGTTGCAGCTACTAGTCCTGACAGTGCTGGGGAGGGACCAGACTTCCTCTTGCCCCGGCACAGCCACTCTTGGGCAGGCAGGCGGAGAGGGAAACAGACCCAGTTCTGCGTCCCTCCTCCAGTTTGTGACCCCTCTACAACAGCTTTGCAACCCCCCTACAAATCTCCTTTGGGGTTGGGACCCTTCAGTTACAACACCGTGAAATTTCAGATAGTAAAGGGAAAGGGAAAGTGAGGGGGCTTTCAGGGAGGGGCTCCAGGCTCCCTCACAGCTGATGCTGCACCACCACCTAGGGTTCCTAGCTCCAATCTACCCACAACACACTCTCCAAGACTAGCCCTGCAGGGCCCCCCTAAAGGCTCTTCTCCATGTCAAACTGTCCAGCTCCAGCAAAGAAGTGGCCCTCTGATGACGATCCCTTATTTATCTAAGGGATCGTTGAAAATCATCATTTTCAAAAAACAAGTTTTTCCATCTTTAAGAAAGAACTGGGCTTTCGGAAAATGAAGATTTTTGAGGATCTCTTATACAAACAAGGGACTGTCAAAGGGCCACTTTATCAGAGCTGGGCAGCTCCAATCGAGAAGAGCCTTGTGGGATCTAGATGAGTCCCCCCCATTCCTGAGGGTGGGTGTCTGTCAGAGTCTTGGTAGGTAGAAGTGCAGAGACAGGCACACCCTTGTATACCTGAATGGGTCTTTCCACCAGTTTAAAAAGGAGAGGACTTCTTCTGGGACCTTGATCAGCATGTCCATGTGGTGTCTGCTAGGTATATATACGCTGATTTCAAATCACCCTTGCAGATGACCTCTGGCATGTGTGTGACATGAGTGCATGAGGTCCTGGGTCCTAGAAATCTCAGACATGCACTGGTGATTCTGGGTGAGCCTGAAGTTGGTACCCAGGTAACAGTGGTGTAAGCTGCTCTACTTCAGTGTGTGGTAGACCCTGCCCACACAAGCTTCAAGTCTGACTGGCCCCAGTCAATAGTATGCGATAAGGGCCTCTGTTAAGGGTAATGAGCGAAGGCCAATGGCAACTCAGCTGACAAGGGCCAAGTTCCAATGGCCATGAAGGTGGATGAGCTACAGTTGTGGATGCATGGGCCATATAGGGCAGAAGGGGAGCTAGATCTTCATAATGGTCCTCCACACCCACAGAAACCAATGACATCTGACAGAGAAGTTCCTGGGAAGGGGGGCTGGTGTTCCCAAAAATAAAAAACTCCTCTATATCTCCCCAATCCCAAGGAGGCAGAGTGGGATGAGGACGGGAAAAAAGCAGCCAGCCATGACCGACCCTGACAATAGCACCAGGGTTAAAACCCCTGCTATTACTGACGCCAGGAGGAGGGGCATGTTCTGCATGCATAGGACAGAAGCGACCCAAACCCCACTTGTGAATGCACTGCCACAATGACCAAACCAGACCAAGCCAAACCAGACTTCAGAGACACGTTCTGTGTTGCCACATAGAATGTGTTAACACTGAATGGCACAGGGTACAAGCTCGTCAAAGAACTCAGCCGCTACAAGCCTGTAATTGCTGGCACCACAGAAAAGCAACGCCGCCGCTCCCCCCCCAACTTTGGTGGTCCACACCAAACTCAAGGTGTAGCACTTGTTTACTGCACAAACGTCTAGCACACAATTTAATAAAAAAGAACCCCATCTTTCCATGCTTACTCTATGCTCGGCTCCAGCATCATTATGAACACTTTTCTGTTGGTGCATAGGCCACGACGACAGCTGATGCATCACCCGGGCAACAGGATGCATTCTGTCACCAACCAGTAGCAAAAATCCAGTGCTTGTGCTTGGAGATTTTAATGCCATGACAGGCGGTGACTGAAGTGTGTATGAAACTATGATAGGTCCCTTTGGTTTGGGTTCACCAAACGAATACATCACTTGGCTTCTGACACTGTGTGCCACTGAGGGATTGTCTGTTATGGGCTCCTGGTTTGGGCACCTTAACAACCATCGCTGGACCTGGATTTCAAATAATGGATGTCATGAAACAAACTGATCGCATCACTGTCAGATATCGCTCAATAGTGAAATCTCATGAGGTCTTTGGCAAAACAGAAACACTAGCAAACTTAGACCACAGATTAGTTGTCACTCAGTCTCTCTCCGCATCTTCCACCTCCTCGCAAGCCAGATATCCACCAACAGTACAATGTCCATTGTCTATCTGAGGAGCCTCTTGATGCCGTGAAATATACACGGCCCATTGAAGATAACATATGTAACCTCGGTATCCTCTCAGATGACGTGGGGATCGCCTGGAGTGTATACGTAATGCTTTATCATACACCACCATTGAATAACTGGCTTCAGACATTTGTGCCTTTTAACATCCCCCATTATAAAACTAGATGGCTCTCCCTGCTCAACAATGGATGAGGTCCTGGACAGATGGAAAACATGAAAGTGTGCTGAACCGCGCACCTGCTGATGACTGTCCAAAACTACGTGACCTGACAAACTGTACAGCTGCAGACCCAGCAACAAAACTGATCCTCCATCACTCACGGACGTGTGAAAGACCAAACAAAAGTTACAGAATGGACATGTTGCTGGACCAGAAGGTATTCCGACCAGTTGCTGAAAGGTGCCTTGGAACCAGTAAGCATCGGCCTACATCAATTCTTCTTAAGTGTGGGCATCAGGCAAAGTACCTACAGAACTGAAAGACGGCATCAGAGCGTACCAGGGCACAAGATCTCTCCTCGAGCGAGGCAACTACAGTCCGATCTCATCATCATCAGTTCCTGGAAAGGTCTTTATGTTCTTCTCGGTAGAAGGCAGCCACTCCTCAGTAGAGATCGCCGTCTATAGCAATCATGTTTAACTAGTCGACAATGGACACTGTCCTTACCCTTTGGCTTCTAGATGAGCTGTACTGAAAATTTAACCACTCATTTCACGTGGCATACATCATCATCATCACATTAGCTTTTGATTTGGTCAACAGGTCAGCACTTTGGCTTGCACTGAAAGAAGTTTCAGTTCTAGATGTTCTGCTAAACCTGGTGTCTGATCTTCAGAACAGTAGTGGAGCAAGAGTGCACAGTGGTTCATGGCTTTGGTCGCATTTCTACACTGCTAGGTGTGCGGCAATGATGCATTCTCACCCCAGCATTATTCTGTTGAGCTGATGACTGAATAGTAGTACTTTCCACTCCACATGTCAGAATCAAGGATGATCATGAAGGGTTTGCTGACCAAGACTACACGAACAACATTCCCTTGTTTGTTGAGAAGTCAGAGAATTTCAGCCCCACCCACCAACAGCTCCAAGACACCATCCACAATATGGGATTGAATGTCTCATGGCAGAAGACCATGGCCCAGAAATTCAGAACTGGGCCACCAGAACCCCCCAGTTCAGTGAGTGCTGTTGAGAGTGCTGAGTTTATCTACCTAGGGTGCAAGCAGAGTTCAGTTACAGCAAACTGGATATTCTTCAATTACTAGGTCCTGCTGCCTCCCGCATAAAGTCTACGTCTCACTTGTGGATGCAAGAACTTGTTTGTGTTGACACAAAAAGCTCAAGATCTACCAAACTTGCGTATTACCTATATTGCCACAGATGTCAGAAACTTGGACCCTACTATAGGCAGACTTGGAGCAGCTGGAGGCATTCCATACATGCTGTCAATGCCAAATCCTGAACATAATGTGGTTTGACTTAGTGCAAAATATCTTAATCTCACAGAGATCTAGCCTCCCTTCAATCAGTGATTACATTCAAAAGCAGCATTGCATGCTCTTTGACCATTTCGCCAAGATGGACAAAAAACTCTTCAGCACACTGTGCTCTCAAATTCTCCATCAACACTCAAAAGAGGGGCATGTTATGACTTGATCTGGTACCGCCTACAGGGCAACCCCAAAGATTCATAGATTTGTAGGATTGAGCCAGATCTGGGAACTTCACTACACATTGTCTTGTGCACCACCATGGTCACTGGCCGGCACAACAGTCCTCAGTAGGCTGCCTGTGTTTGATGATGAAGAAGTTGGTTGAGGACAGCTATTACCTATTGGTGAAAATCCTTGATGCTGTAAGAAAGACAAAAGGGCAGGACTCTGTACTGGCAGTAGGATGCCAGGAATCAGAGGTATTTCCTGTGGGCTGGATGGATTGATAGCTCTTCACCTGCATGATGCTGATTTCCATCGACAAACTATGGCCATTATGAGCACTGTATCAGATGCATCAGCACCGCTTATAGCAAGTGTGGGCAGTCAGAGGTCTCTCTGCCATGAAAGAGGACTTCTTCTCCTGCTGCTCCTTTGGCCAAGTGTCTATACACTAAGACTCTGTCCCAGTTTAGACAGTCATATTTTGAGAGGAGGGACTGACAGGAAGGCCGGCCTTAACTGGAGGTTAGCCTACAAATACATCTTGTGGCCGAAGAAGTCCTGAATTGCTGTCACCATAGAAGAAACTGGTGCTCAATGTGAATAAAAAAATATATATATTTGAATTCCTTGGCCGGGACTTGGTACCTCCCATCTGCTCTTTATCACGCGACCTGGATGGATGTAGGTGGATGCCAGACTGCTTTTTCAGCCTTTAGTAGGCCTTTATTAATGGGGATGGCAAGCCTCCCTGGTGTAGAAGGAGGTAGAATGTCCAAGAGTTTGTGATGCTTCTCTTGAACCACTTCCAGGGCTATGTCTAAGGCTTCCAACACACATTTCATCAGGTCCTGGAATACCTTAAAGCCATCAGTGAAGGCTGACACAGATGGAGTCACAGACTTGTCAGGAAACAGTGAGACTATTACAGCAGGGAACGGTTGCTCTTCCCCTGGAGCTGATGTTCTTATCTTTCCTCCAGCCTTTCAAGTACCCGTGGCTGTACCAACTGGCTTATCTGAGAAGGCTTAATGTGTCTCTTTGGAGAGGGTGATCTAGCCCGAGAGTCAATGAAGCAGGCTACCTGAAGTACAGCTGTATTTTAATTTTACGTGCCAGCAATCTGGTTCTATTTTAGTTTAGGTGGACCCTGTATGGGCGTCTCCTTCCCCCAAAAGGTTCCCAATAAATCTAAAACCCTCCTCCCTACACCATTGTCTCATCCATGCATTGAGACCTCACAGTTCTGCTTGTCTAAGTGGCCCTGTGCGTGGAGCTGAATGCATTTCAGAGAAGGCTGACATGGAGGTCCTGTACTAACTCCACTATCTAAATATTCTATACAAGGCTAGCTAAAATCACAGTATGTGCCAAATAAGCAGACACAGCAGGGGCTTCATCTCACTGCCATGGGTGGTAAGAAGTAACTGAGGGAAAGTTGGGGCCACTCTGCCCTTTATACTCTTGGGTGGGATGTGTGACTGCACAGCCAGTGGACACTGTTGACCAAAATACTTGGTTCTCACATGCATGGGGCACAAGTGCACCAACAGTGGAACAAGTCTGGACAATCACTTGAAGTAGATTAGTTTGTCCTCTCTTTTCAAGGCATTAAAAACAAAGAAGTTATCCAAGTAAATAAAAGGTGTTTAGATGCAAAGAAGAGACAACCACATGTGATTACTCCAGGAAACAGACCATGCCCTGTGAACAAGATTCTCCAGGTTATTCACCTAGTAGCATGAGCGGGCGCCC
The DNA here is from genome assembly GCF_013100865.1 of Trachemys scripta elegans. Taxonomy (NCBI): domain Eukaryota; kingdom Metazoa; phylum Chordata; order Testudines; family Emydidae; genus Trachemys; species Trachemys scripta. Next base: position 883,821 of record NC_048313.1, on the reverse strand, counting down.
GGAAAGGCCGGCGTTCTCCAAGTGCAACACTACCAGAGTGCTGCTGATGCGCAGAGCTCGAGCAACAAATGGCGCCGAGTGATCCAGCAGAGGAGTGTTCCGAGCATCCAGGTACTGCAGACAGTTAGTCTGGAAAAGGAAGGCAGAGGGGTGAGATGACAAACAAAACAGAACAAAAACATGTAGCCATTGCACACTTTCAAAGCACATTTAAGTTCTACTCAGGTCAGCTGGGCACAGCCTCTGCATATACTTTGCCTGATCTGCCCTTCCATGTAGGTCTCTCTCAGAGCACTTTACAAACATTATTGAATTCCCTAGGAAAAATAGTTAGGTAACATACCATGGTTTTAAAGATGAGAAAAAACTAAGGCACAGAGGAGTAATATCTTGCTCAAGATCATATCATATGAATCTGTGACAGAGAAGGGAATAGGACACCAATCTCCCTGCCTTTAGACCTGTGCCTTAACCATAAGACCATCTTTTCTTTTTTCACCCATGAAACAGAATTTGGGTATTTATGTATATCTCGGCAACAAACATGTTAATCCAACTACTAGCGACAGTCCAACCAGCTGTAAAGAACATACACACACAAAAAAACACCATACAGCATTCCAGAATTCAGCCTGCCAGTAACAAATACAAAATATAGGAATGACAGTTTTCCCTCTAGTCAGTAACACTTAATGCTTCAAACAATAGCGGATTGCCAACAAGTGCCGCATTATGCAATTCAGCCGATTGTGGACAGTGCCTTTTCGCTGCTTCAGAGGAAATGCCTTGGAAATATAAAGGGAAGTGATGGAGTTTGCTGAAGTGAAAAGGCCAGAATGGGTCTCCAGATTTTCAAAGTAAACAAGATAAGTGATTTCAGACATCCCTGCTTCTTTTGTTAATTTCCCAGAGAACAATTAAGATGCATCTTCTAGGAATTACCCATTTTTCCTTTTACGCTAGTTTGTATTTTAGCTGTCACCTGCTCTTCTTCTAGCTGGCAGGGGAAAGCATCTGTGAGACCTCAGTGGTTTGGGACTCAGTTACTCAAGAAACATGTTCCATCCACCCATGTTCCCTTAGAGCAGCTAAGATAAGCTGGGCACTTTAGCATGGGCTCCTAGGATAAAAATCTAGTGCTGGTAGCAGGACATTTTCAGTCAATGGCTCTTGCTCATGGAATTCACTTCCTCTGGTGGCCTTCGGGGCGCTTTGTAAGCTGCTAGTTAGGCAAGGTTTGTGGTGAGAAGAGACACACCAAAAAATAAATGTTGACATTGGGCTACCATAGCAATAATGATCCATCTGCAGTACTGATTGTAATGGTCTGTTTTTAAATACCGAAAAACCTGATTATCATGGGAACAGATTACATAGAAAGATCTTCACAAATAAGTAACAAGGAAATTCTCAGGTAAGAAACAAAATGATACCAATCTTTGAATATCCATCTCCAGCCATCATACCACATCCTGCCAGTCTGGAGAAAAAGAACAAACCTTTTCAGATTGGGATGGGGCTAAAGACTCTATTTGGATTGAGCAGATTTGTCTAGAACACCTCAAGCAGGAATCTTCAGAGCATCCTGATGAGGTGCTGTGCCCATTGCTGGTAGCAGGACATTTTCAGTCAATGGCTCTGAGATAAGGAACTCTGTGCATGAGCCCAGCATCCCGAGGAACTTCATCAAGATCGGTTGATGACTATATGGATATGGCCATCTAAAGAACAGTGGAAACAATCTTTACATACATTCATCTGAAAGAAATACCATGCAACAGCTCACGTCTGCAACTACAGTGAGCGATCTTCACTGAGGAAGGGGGACTTGTTCCTGGCTGAAGACTACAGGAATGAGATGTTAACTGCTGTACAGCAGTTAGTCTACTCATCCAAATAAGCCTGTCTGAGGTATTCCAAAATTACGGTAAATGCGACACCTTTGCTGTCTCCAAGCAGCCACTAGAACTAATAAATCCTTTATAGATACTCTACAGGGCAAGTAGGCCCAAAGGTACTGCTTGGTCTGAAAAACAGAGGCTGTAGTATGAAAATTGGAGAAAGTTTCTTGTAATATTCTTGAATAATATGGAGACTCCCCTTTCACTGGGCCTACAGTAGTTATACAGTGGCTGAGGAAAATGAACACAGAATTTCTTTTTCTGATTATCCACCATGACCCTCAAGTCTTTTTCAGAGTCACTGCTTTCCAAAGTACAGTCCCTCATGCTGTAAGTGTGCCCTACATTCTTGGTTCCTAGATTTACCGCCTTGCATATACGTATTTGCTTGCACCCAGCTTATCAAGTGATCCAAATCACTGTTTCAGCAACCTGTCCTTCTCAGTATTTACCACTCCCACACACTTGTGTCATTGTAAACTTTATCAGTAAGGCTGCCAGTTTGTCACGGAGGTCACAGAAGTCACGGATTCCGTGACTTTCCGTGACCTCTGCAGTGGCCAGTGCGCCTAGCTGAGGGGCCACATGAGCAGCATAGGCATGCTGTTGCACTGGCTGCTCCTGGGGAAGTCTCAGGCCCCCCAAAATAGGGCCAAGATGATGATTACCTGTTTATAATTATATTTTGAAAATTCTCAGTTAGCCAGATTTTAATCCATGTAACATGTGCCGTGTTGATTTTGAATCGTTCTGTTTTTTCATCAAAATGTTATGTGCTACCAACACAAACGCTTTACAGACGTCTATTACATCAATATTGTTACCATTATCGATCAAACTTGTAATCTCATAAGAGAATTTGACAAAAAAATCTCTTTTCAATAAACTCATGTTTAGACCAGAAAATGCAGAGAAAAAATGAGAACTGCCAAAAGCCAAGCAGAGTTGGATCTTGCAAAGGAAATTAGAAACTAGCAATAAAAGATTCTTTAGCCATATAAATAAAAAGAAAAGAAGGAAAGAAGAACCGGGACCACTATTTAGGAGGATGGGATAAAGATTAAAGATAATGCAGGTATGGCCCAACACCTGAACGATTACTTTGCCTCCGTTTTTAATCAGGGTAATGAGGAGGTTGGGGGCAGTGGCTGGGTGGCTAATGGCCAATGGCTAATGAGAACAAGGCTCTGGAAGGAGAAATTCCCACATTGGAGGTAGAAACCAAATTCAAACAGTTTAATGGGATCAAATTGGAGGGCCCAGATGACCTCCATCTAAGAATATTAAAGGTACTGGCACATGAAATTGCCAGCCCAGTAGCAAGGGCTTTTAATGAAACCGCAAACTTGGGGGTCCATATCCTATGACAGGAGAATTACATATCATAGCTATATGTAAGAAAAGAAACTGATCTGAGAAACTACTGGGCCATTAGTTTGACCTCAATTGTATGCAAGGCCTTAGAACAAATTCTGAAAGAAAGAGTCGTTAAGGACAGAGGTAAACAGTAACTGGGATAAAATACAGCATGGTTTTACAAAAGGCAGATGGTCTGGCACTAACCTGATCTCTCTCTTTTGAGAAGATAACTGATTTTCTAGACAAAGGAAATGCAGTAGATCTAATCTACCTGAATTCCAATAAAGCATTTGATACAGTTCCACTTAGAAAATTATTAGTTATATTGGAGAAGATAGTGATTAATATGAGAATCAAAAGGCGGGTAAGGAACTGGTTAAAGGGAAGACAACAACAGAACATGCAGAAGAGTGAACTGTTAAACTGGAGGGAGATTACTAATGGAGTTCCCTCAAGGATCAGTCTTGAGACTAATCTTATTTAACATTTTCATTAGGAGCTTAGCACAAAAAACGGAAGTGTGCTAATAAAAACTTACAGATGACAAAGCTGGGAGGTATTGCCAATAAAATTCTAGAATATGATAGAAGATGTGGACAACCTTGAAAACAGGAGTAACAGAAATGGGATGAAATTTAATAGTGCAAAACAAAAGGTCATGCACTTAGGGCAGGGGTCGGCAACCTTTCAGAAGTGGTGTGCCGAGTCTTCATTCATTCATTCACTCTAATTTAAGGTTTCGCGTGCTAGTAATACATTTTAATCTTTAGAAGGCCTCTTTCTATAAGTCTATAATATAGAACTAAACCATTGTTGAATGCAAAGTAAATAAGGTTTCAACATGTTTAAGAAGCTTCATTTAAAATTAAATTAAAATGCAGAGCCCCCCAGACCGTGGCCAGGACCCGAGTAGTGTGAATGCCACTGAAAATCAGCTCGCGTGTCACCTTCAGCACATGTGCCATATGTTGCCTACCCCTGGACTTAGGGACTAACAAGAAAAAAATGTGCTTTAAGCTGGGGACCTATCAGTTGAAAGTGACAAAGGAGACAATGAGCTGTCAGTGTGATGTGGCTGTGAAAAAGGCTAATGCAAACCTAGTATGCATCAGACAAGGTATTTCCAAAAGAGATTGAGAAGTAGCATTATCATTATACAATGCACTGGTGAGTCCTCATCTAGAATACCGCATGCAATTCTGGTCTTCCATGTTTAAGAAAGATGAATTCAAATGAATTCCATGAATTCTGGAACAGGTGCAGAGAAGGGCTACTAGGACGATCAGAGGAATGAAGAACCTACCTTATGAGAGGAGACTTAAGGAGCTTGGCTTGTTTAGCCTAACAGAACGAAGGTTGAGGAGAAATATTATTGCTCTCTATAAATACATCACAGGGGTAAACACCAGGAAAGGAGGAATTATTTAAGTTAAGAGCCAGTGCTGGCACAAGAACAAATGAATATAAACTGGCCAGCCACAAGTTTAGGCTTAAAACTAGATGAAAGTTTCTAACCATCAGTGGAGTAAAGTGCTGAAACAGGTGTGGTTAGATGTTTGGCTGCCTGTGTGTTCTCTCTGCATTCTCCCTGTGTGCTGCCCCAGCTCTGCGCAGACAGCCGGCAGAGCAGACCTTGAGCAAACCATCCTATGACCACAAGATCCGCCAAGGTACGAAGGCGCCAGACCAGGGTTATGCTGACTAAGCACGGTACTAGTATGCCGCAGACTCTACCGGATCACTAATATATGTATGTCTGTAACAACGGACCAGCTCAGTGAACGGTGGGACTTTCTGTTCTTCTCTAGGCTAGACAAAGACACTCCCTCTGAGATACATCTTTATACACCGATACAAACAAGTTACGTACTGCCCCTCTGACACAGTTAGTTACTGCCCCAATGTGGCTAGTTATCACCCATCACCTTGTACGTGTTGGTTCGATCAAAACATCTCTATTACGAACTGTCATCCTGACCTTATCTTTGAGGAATCCTTTTATCCTTGGGGAATGTTTTTGTACCATCCTTGATCTGGGGATGTTCTGGTACCACTTGATATTGTGATGTGTTTGCGTGAGTACTCTGTGCTTAGCACTTCTTAGTCATGTGTATTTCAGCCTTGTTCTTGCCAGATTCTGTGAGCAGGTCCTGCCTCTTGCTCACAGCTTGTCTTTGCTTTATATCAGTAAAGTTTTGACTACTACTTTAGGCCAGGCCTCATGCCTCATACCAGGCCTCTGATGCAAGTGCTTATGTCTCAGGCTCTCTTCCTACTACGCTCCTCCACTTTTTGTCTTTTTATGGGGAGGATGTTTACCCATCGTCCCAGAAAAGCATAATGCATGGACGGAAGATGGCCCAGTGGGCTAAACACTGTACCTGCAAAAAAAATTTCCATAAGTCAGATTGGTAGCTCCCCTACTCTTCTCATCACTGATACTTTGTGTGTTCCTTCTTAGCACTACCTGTCTTGTCTTTAGCCATCTGTCCATACTTCACTGTTACATACAGATATATAGGGAAATGTACACAACTGGGGAAAACACAATCCTAAATTCAGAACTCAGTTAGAGAGTGAGAGACTGGCCAGTTGCTGGGCAACTGAACCCATGCAGTACAGGGCCTTCACCTCCAATCACAATATGTCAACCTCTCTGTGTATCTATGTTCTTACTGGTACATTCTGAGGTAAATTAACTATTGTATTTTATATAACAAATTCCCACTGAGTTTTAAAGCTTCATCTGAGTAGCCTATTATGAAAATACAATAAATAAAATCCACCATTACACAATTGCTCCCGCGTATTCCCAGAGATGACTCACATGCTCAAAGGGGAACCCATGAACTACAGTAAATGATCCATTCTCTGTGACAAAGTCATTTAAATAAAGATTTGAGTACTTCAGTGACTCAGACGGAGGTTTTGGGTCTATTACAGGAGCAGGTGGGTGAGATTTTTTGTGGCCTGCAATCTGCAAGAGGTCAGATTAGATGATCATAATGGTCCCTTCTGACCCCAAAGCCTATGAGTCATCATCAAGGCACTCTGGGGACCCAAAGTATGTTCCTATCACGCTTATGCCTTGATCCAGGCCTGGATACCAGAGTGATGAGCAGAGAATATATTTGTTTTGGTTTTTATGGTCTAAGACTGCTCTGTTGCCCCCACTCTCTAAGGCACAATGAACAATACTTGTGCCTCAAAGGAACTCTCTCAGCGGGGCCAATTTTGATCAGGCAATTTACACACTCGGTCCTGGGCTGAATTTCTGAAATCCTGAAGGACAAGTGTGACAAAGTGGGATTTTTCCCCTTGTTATGTTGCATATGAGTCTGTCTGTCATATTGTGTGTACCTCAGTTTCCCTGCGTACTGCACCAATGCCTAGGTGGTAGGAATTGGGTGTGTGACTTTTGCTGAGGCCCTCGGGGCCAGGTGAGGCTGCCCAGCTGCCAGCATGTAAGCTATGGACGATGCCCTTCGTAACCTGAGAACCAGGAGGGAGATGTGACCAGGTGACATTTTGCCTGGGTAGTAGGACAAAGCCCGGGGGAGGAGCCATGGGAGGAGCCATGGGAGTGTGGAAGGCCAAGCAGCAGAATTCAAGGCAGTCTCCTGTTTGGGACTTGGAGGGAGGAGTCCAGGGCATCTGGCCCAGGGTTCCCCCAAGAAGGACGTGGCTGAAAGTCACTAATTTCCATGCTAACAAGTTCTGTTCTACGCTGTGTACCTTCTGTTTTACTGGCTGGCTGAGAGTCACATTGACTGTGGAATTGGGGTGCAGAGCCCTCTGGCTTCCCCAGGAGCCCTGCTCAGGCAGACTTGCTGCGGGAAGGGCATGGTGAATGGGGATGCTGAATGCTGAGGTCAGACACAGGAAGGCCAAAGCCACATAAGCTTCTTGCCCTGGCAACACTCAGTTAGAGGAGGCATGCTATACCAGAGTCCTGACTGGCTGCATTTGGAGCAGTTCCAGAGCATCGGCCTGGTGACTCCATGACAACAGGTTTCTAGTAAGGACTCAAAGTCTACAGAATATCCTAGAGAGTTTCCAGAGTTTATTTATCTGTGATAGTTGTCCTCCATTGGGTGACAAATGCCTGGTGTCTCTCCCAGCAAGGATGTTTCCCTAGAATTTGTCAGGTCTCCAGTCACATGGAATGGCTCATTGGACTGGGGTTTGAGAGACAAGTATTCCTGCCCCTTCCACATCTGGAATACCAGTTCCTTTCTCCTCTGAAACTAGTGGATTCCCAGTGGAATTAACCAGAATTCCTTGTTTCGTAGGGCTCCAGCTGGACTCTGGATCTGAGAGGTGTTAAGAGTTGATGTAAATGGCTGCATAAAGGAAGCCATTTGCTGTGCATAAGTTTCACTGGTCCTACAAACCCCAAGATCTATTTTCAGAGTAGCAGCCGTGTTAGTCTGTATCCGCAAAAAGAACAGGAGCACTTTTGGCACCTTAGAGACTAACAAATTTATTAGAGCATAAGCTTTCGTGGACTGCAGCCCACTTCTTCGGATGCATACAGAGTGGAATGAATATTGAGGAGATATATATACACACATACAGAGAGCATAAACAGGTGGGAGTTGTCTTACCAACTCTGAGAGGCCAATTAAGTAAGAGAAAAAACTTTTGAAGTGATAATCAAGATAGCCCAGTACAGACAGTTTGATAAGAAGAGTGGGAATACTTACAAGAACTATGCTATTCTTGACTTATCTACTGGCATTTTACTAAACATATGTACAGATACAGATACGTTCTATAATAGCAGGGACTTTTTAATCTTTATCTGCCTCAGCTCTGCCCAATCCGTCTCCATATGGTTTGCATCTGAAAAATCTGGAGGCCATGATCAGCTGTTTCTCCTGGACATCAACTTTTCCAGTAACTGAATGAAGATGCCTACTAAACACTAAAGTTGGCTGACACAGAACAGAGGCATCTACTCTGAAGGAAGAAGCTAGCACAATCAGGCAGAAATAACATCATTTTCTTGCCTTTTGGTGCTGACATCCTGATAGCTCACTCATCTGGGCTAGAATGGCTCCAGAGAAGCAAGTCATTGCCCATGAGGCTTAAAGCCAAGGCTGCAACTTTTAATTGTTAGAAGCTCAACTCAGTTTTTCTTATCAGAGGGGTAGCCGTGTTAGTCTGAATCTGTAAAAAGCAACAGAGGGTCCTGTGGCACCTTTGAGACTAACAGAAGTACTGGGAGCATAAGCTTTCGTGGGTAAGAACCTCACTTCTTCAGATGCAAGACAATGCATCTGAAGACAATGCATCAGTTTTTCTTGTTGGCTCTTTGGGAAGACCCTGCTGGAAACACGGTCTTTTAGAATTGAGGATCTTACAGCATCTATTTTGGAAAGGGCAATTGTGATCGGGGTCCTAGTGGGGAGCCAGCTGTGGTCAGTCAATTAGGGTGAACTGCAAAGAATGGGGTAGACAATCCCCATTAAGCTGGTGGATATTCCAATACTTTGATTCACCAAACCAGCATAAAACAGCTTCTTTATTACCTCACTGGTTATTCAAAAGTCCAAGCAACACAGTTCCCTTAAAGTGATCCAGCCTCAGGCCTCCATCCTGATACCCACATCAGATATGATGAAAATGTCTGTAAATCCTATTTCATCATATAAAAGAAAAGGTTCTACCAATCCCAAAGGACTGGACACATTACCTCCCAGGTTAATGCATGTTTCAGATCTTGCCCAAATACACGCTACAGACAATTCTTATTCACTAAACTAACATTTATTAAAAAACAAAAGAGAGAGAGTATGGTTAAAAGATCAGTATACATACAGACATGAGTTCAATTCATTGAGGTGCAGATTCAGAGCAGAGATGGTGAGCTTCGTAGTTGCAAAGAGTTCTTTCTTAAACAGTTCATAGTTTATAGTCCAATATCCAAATATCACATTCAGGGCGTACCAGCATAACTGGGACCTCAACCTTGCTACTCAAACTTCCCCTGAAGAAGCTTAAGCAAATCTGAGATGACAGAATCAGGACCCAATGATCTTTTATACAATTTCATGTCTTTTAACAAGTTGAAATTTCTCAGGGAACAAAAGGTAATTAGGATGACTTTGAAGGAGGTCCATCACCGGGACTTAGCTATACGAATTAACATAAGGCCATTTGCTTGTTCCTCCACCATTCACAGCACATTTCAAAAAGAGATGAATACTGAGCTATCCCATGTTTACAATTCATTTACATGATAGGATGTTCTTTTGACTTCTGAATTATCAGAATACAGCATAGTCAGGGACTGTTGATTACATTGTCCACCCTATTCATACATATGTAAATATGCAAAAACACAAACATTATCTCCCCGCATGTCTTCTGTGGGTTATTTATTTTGCAGGATGTTTAACCCTTTCTAGTCATGCATCACAGCAAAAAAGTCAGTTTTGTCCTTCAACAAGGCACAGAACTCTTGTGTTTGGCTGTTTAGACACTGGGGTTTGGTTAGATTATTCCTGTTTTGTTTGAGGCGGTCTCTGAAATCAGGCCACAAAGATGGCGTCCTTGTGCCTTTTTGGGAATTACTATTGAACTTGTTTCTTCACATGTATTTTTGATCATGTCTGGCCTACCTCCCCCTGCCCGCCCACCCCTATGGTGGAGAAAGGATCTCCACATAGGGACATCCTTTTCTGACCAGAAAGCAGAATCATCTTGGACATCATCACCATCCTGCCTGTCATCCAGGCTCATAATCTAGTCATCAGCTTCGACTCACACATCTCCCCAGGTCCTCAAAACTAGGCTATGACTAAATCTTGGCAAATCTTTCTGCACAATATTTTAAAGACCTGGCCTTTCCTATGCAGCCACACAGCTAAAATTCTCATCCAAGCTCTCATTATTTTTCTTCTCGATGACTGCAACATCTTTCTCTATGGCCTTGAAAAATGCAAACTTACCCCACTCTTAGCCATTCAAAATGCTACTGTAAGGATCATTTTCCTAGCCTGCCACTTTGACCACATCACCCCTCTCTTTGCATCCTTCCACTAGCGCCCACGTCTCCATTACATCAAACAGAAGCTGCTTGCATTCACTTCATGTTCAATCCGATCAACCTGCGATGCTAACCTCCATTGCTGATTTGTAAAATTTTGAAACAAACACCTTTCTTCTTTTCCCCATGCTGCCCCCTCACTATGGGAGGTGCTCCTCAAACATCTGCTAAAGTTCCCTCACTAGCCACCTTCAAATCACTTCTCAAAACTCTGCCTATTTAAAAAAAAACTTGACAGTCAGACCACAGCCTATCATGCTGACCAATGTTGCCTCATTGGTTACTTGTACTCCCCATCTGTCTGTATCAATCGGTCTCTTGTCTTATATTTGGACTGTAAAGTCCATGGGGCAGGGACTGCCTTCTGTACTGTTTGTACAGTGCCCATCTCATTGTGGTCCTAGGCATTATGGTAATACTAATAATAAGCAAGTAATAGCAGCAACATCATCATCTAGGGATGGAATAGTCTTAGCTGGATCTCCCGTTCCATTTCTGATAACTAACCCTCCTCCATGCACGACACTGCTGGAAGGCAGAAGGGGGGGTGGAAGGGGGCAACATTTCGTCACCCACAGGATTTCTTAGGTCTTATGATGTGGGTTTCTTTTGTGTCTTTTGTTTGTTGGTTACAAGAAGTGGCTGGAGAGTGCTCATCACCGGTCCTCTAGTCTTCTGCTCCAACAGTGTGGACCCATGAGTGTTTGACTGGAGTGCTGAGTTCCTTCTCCTGTCTAGTGAAGGGGGACTTATCTAGCCTCTCACACAGGAGTCACCCCACAACACTAATTCAAGATGACTGTTTATAGGTGGAGAACTCAATAGATTTTCTGATTCATACATTTTATGGCCAGACAGACCCTTATGTTTATCTAATCTGACCTGTATAATGAATTACTCAAAGTTCTGTATTAATATGCCTAGTAAGGAATCTATTTGTCAAAAAACATTTCCTCGATCTTTTTTGTTGTCTATATTGTTACGGACATACTTGCTGACAGATATTTTGAAATAAATTACCAAAATAATTGAAACTGGCATGATTAGTGTGTGTTATTTTGAGAAAACAAACATGCAAAATGTTGCAGAATTTAAAAATAATGTGTGCAGAATTTTTAATTTTTTGGCACCAAATTCCCACAGGAGTAATTTTGCTTTATTATAGTCAGGGCTGCTAGCGCTGCTTATTAAGATTGCCCAACCCTTCCCATTATAAAACCTTTGTTCTGGTGATTTATAGCGTTGACAAACTTTAACCATTTGAGCTGAAATTTTCCATCCTGGGTATCTGCCTCAGGATGAATATTTTTGGGAAATTTCAACCAAAATTATTTAGTAGCTTTTTCCAAGAACAAGACCAGGGAAAAAATGTTTTACAATCTTAAATTCTGGTGACCTTCTTTTTCTTTAAGATACTCTAAAGCAGTGATTTTCACGGGCGATAAGAAGGAACTATGGGGGCGCTGGGGTATATATCCAGCCCCATGAAGGCACCACTTCAGGGGGCTCCACAGCCGACCCACTGGGTGCTGCTAGGATAAAAATTCTCCGACGATCGTGCATGCGGCGCGCACACACCTAATTGAAATCGATATGAGCAAGCACTTGAAGAAGAACAGGGGTTTAATTTAATGTAATGGGCTTGGGGCTGTCAGTCCCACGGAGCTGACAGCTCACAACCCTCATGTAACTACCTTGCAAGACCCTGAGGGATCACAACCCCCAGTTTGAGAACCCCTGCTCTACGCTTTGGAGCAGGGACTTGAAATTAAGCAGATGGCATCCTTTGGATCAGGATACGCCTTTCACTGTCCCCATAAAAAAACTGCCCAAATTTAGCCAAGTTATAAGCTTTATTAAAAAATTTCAGTGCACAAATGTATAGAAGAAACTTGCTAGAACTTCACAGCCAACCTGGGGCTGAACAGGACTTTCCCAGAAATTGCAGCTTGGGGATGGGGGAGGAGTACTCTGGGAGAGAAGAAGAGATACACTGGGACTGCCTAGGCAAGGAGACTGGTAGCCACTTGGGCAGCGGAGGAAGGAATAAGGAGCTAGGGTACAGGGAGGGAACCGGGAGTGGCTAGGAAAAGACTGGGACAAGGAGCAAAGGGGAAAGATACTGCAACTGGACACGTAGTCCAGAGAGGGAGGAAAGGAGCAGTACAGTTGAAAACATATGCAAATGAGTCCACTTTAATAAAGCAATCCCAGTCTGCCATATAACTAACATATCGCCATCATTATTTACCACTCCACTAAATTTTGTGTCATCTGCAAACTTTACCAAAGATTTTACTTTTTCCTCCCACGACATTGATATTGAATAGCACTGGCAAAGAACAGATCCCTGTGAAATCTCTCTAGAAATATCCCTATTGGATAATTCCTAATGTACATTTAGAGATTTATCAATTAGCCAGTTTTTAATCCATTTAACAGGGCTACATTAATATATCAGCATTATACAAAATCAATCAGTATGTTATGCGGTCAAATATTTAAGTTAATTTTACCAGTCTACTTTGTACTCTCCATCAAAAAAAATTATATGAACTTTGACGTGACCTGTTTTCCGTAAAACCACGCTAATTAGCACTAATTATGCCACTAACTTTTAATTCTATACTTATTTTCTCTCTCAGAGCCTTTCCATGATTTTGCTCAGAATCAATGTCTGACTAACTTACATTCCTCAGGCTAGAAGATAAAAAGGCACTTCTAGCTATTAGGTTTCATCTTTCTTCTTTTGCTGCATTATTGTCCACCAAGCTGTAGGAGGACGGGAGAGAACAGTAATAGAAACTCTCTAGCCAAACTAAAAAATGACCAAACCCCCCTGGAAAAGTAGGCATTTTTCCAAATACATATAAAGTTTCCTGCTATGACTGGATAGTTCTGACTCAATACAAGCAAGCCCTGGGAGAGTTTCACAGAAATAATATTTAGCCCCAGCTAAATCCAAAACTAAGAGGATGTAAGAAAATCCAGGATAGGATTACCGGATAGGGACAGAACGCAGAGCGTACATGTGACAATTCATTTATGCTGGGTTATAATGCACAGAATGTTCGACTATTGAGAGTTGCAGGAGGAGCTGGTAGCAACCCCTAGATTTAGGTTTTCTAATTCTTACTATAAAAGATTCTTGTGATTTTTTGAGATGCCTTAACACCTCCATTGTTTGCAGGAGGCCTTTGAAATTTGACAGGGAGAAAGTTCTCAGGCTTGAAAGATGCCTTTCAAGCTTGGCAGAGTTATTAACTGTTAAATTACCATTTCTCTTCTGTTCACATACTTAATTTCCACGAGGAAAGGAAGGAACAGGAACATTCTAAAGAGACAAACCACTAAAACAGCAGCAGACACTAGGAGCTCCCAGAGCAGCTGTAATGACAGGGAATGTGTACAGGAGCCTTTCACCTCTGGAGAATGGAGAGGAGAGCATGCCCCAAATTACATTCCCCTCAGTAACTCCCCTGATCCAACACCTGGTGCCAGCAGCCCATTCCCCTTTGAGATAGCAGCCTTCTGTTGTTAGCTAATTTAGTACTCCTGGGGGATTCTGCACCCATACGGGGGCGCAGAATTCATATGCATTTTCTTTGCCTGCCCCCCCCCCCCCCCCCCACACACACACACAGAAAAAGGCAAAAATAAATCTGCCAGGGGACACGCGCCTCTTCCCCAGCACCCCATCTGTTCCAGTGTGCCTGGTGCAGCCTCAGAGATGGGGGCTGGGCATGTGTGCCTGCGTGATCGCCGTCGGGGGCGGGGCTGGGCGTATGTGTGTGCCAACAAGCGAGAGAGAGACAGAGAGAAAGAGAGACATGTTGTCCCTCTCTCTTGCTACTGCAACTCCCTAGCATGTAAGGGTAGGGCTTTCCATTATGCATCAGGCAGGCTTGAGGCACAAATGCAGCAGCCTGCCTGAGTTAATTGATCTCATTCTCTGAGGCAGAAATGTAGCAGCCTGCCTATTGTTAGTTAACTGTTCCCATTCTCAGTCAATTCCCTCAGGAGCATTAAAAATAGTGAAAGTTTTAAGACCCCTACATTGCCAGAGTGATGTAAAGGAGTTTTATTATAAATGACAGTAAGTGAATCCTCACCTAGGAAGATCTATGTGCTTTCTCACCTTTTTCCCGTGCCAAAGTGGCACAATGAGGTTAGATTACAGCTCAGGATTTATTCTACTTACCCATTTAAAAAAAAAAAAAAAAAAGACTGAGGGCAAATAAAACATTTGCCAAGCAGTCAATAAAATGTCAGGAGACTCAGAACCAAGCACTTCCCAAAGTACCCAGCCAGGTCCAGGACAAGGATTAGCAGAACTGTATGACTTTCATGTGTGAAAGTCTGAGCAATTTAAAATGGTAGTTACTCTTTTTTTTTTTTTTTTTTTTTTTTGGTGTTCTGTAATGTAATTTAAATGAAAATCCAGGATTTTAACTGGAATGCAGGGTATTAGTTACCAAGTGTTTGTAATTTAACCTTCACGTGTTTAGGAAATGCTGAATAGTTATTGTGACTTTTTTCTGTATTGTAGTTTAAATAAATTACCACAACAATGAAACTGGTGTGATGATATTGCATTATTTTGACAAATAAAATATGCAGAATTTTGAATTTTTTGGCGCATAATTTTTAGGGGGGGGCGCAGAATCCCCCCAGGAGTAGCTAATGTAGTTCTGTTTTTTTGTTGGTTTCCTGCACCCCCCTTCTGCCCCCCCCCATAGATTCCAATGCCAGACGGGACCATTCTGATCACATAGTCTGACCTCCTCTAAAACACAGACCTTCCCCAAAAATTAATCCTAATCCTGTAACTCAAGTGGCTGAAGTCCGTGCTGAAGATTCAGTATTTGAAAACCCGATTCATAACGGAACAGTTGTTATAGCTGTTACATAAAGAATTTGGTTTACCTTTTGACTTTCAAAACGAGGAAATTATACACAAAAAGCTACATTAAAAGGAAGTTTATGTTGAAAAGTAAAGCACCTGAAGTTATGCAATGTCAGATTTATTATTGGCCACACAACTAATTCTGCTCCCTGATCTGTGCACATTATGGTAGTCTAATTACATCATCATATTTTTTCCACAGAATCCTTGCCTCATTCAGTGAACAGGCTGGATGCATGGGGGGCAGAAGTAAAGGTGCATAGGCAACTATAAGTCTAGTATTTCATAACTTGAAAGCTTGACTTTACAACCTAATTAATTTCCTTTTTAAAGTCAGAAATATAAGCTTTAGAAGGTGTGAAAAAAGGACAGAACAATGAGACATTACTATGACATTTTACACCTTGGGGGAGCATCCTATAACCCCCATATTCCTCATTTATATATACACACACCTCTACCTCGATATAACGCTGTCCTCGGGAGCCAAAACAATCTTACTGCGTTATAGGTGAAACCGCGTTATATCGAACTTGCTTTGATCCATCGGAGTGCGCAGCCCCGCCCCCCCAGAGCACTGCTTTACCGTGTTATATCCGAATTTGTGTTATATCAGGTCGCGTTATATAGGGGTAGCGGTGTAATTGTGATCTTGCTTAGAAAGCATGCCATGTGAGGTATCAGGGAAAGGTTATAATCTGCTGAAAGTCATTTTTCTATCTAAATATGTATATCATTAATACATATGAAGTTATGATAACTGTGTTGTATGGCTGTCACTAAAATATGCTGTGGGGTTGGGAAGCGCTCAGATACTACCTTTCCAGAGATAATGACAAGGGAAGAGGTAACCAACGCCCGGGTGGGTGCTGAAAAGATATCACCAGTCATTGTCCAGCAGAAGAGTTACAATTCAATGACTCACTCACAGGAGACACATTGGGGTATTGCTTCACCTTGTGACTCAGCAACACCCACCAGACATGGCTGGACTTGTGTTCTGCAAGCACATGGACTAAGGGTATAAAACAGGGGCCACATGCTGGGCCTTTCTCCTTCCCCCACCTACACTGCAAGCAATAAGGACTCTCAGAAGACTGAAGACTCCAACAGAGGAGACTGACCCAGGTTTCAAGGGTGAAACCTGTGTACTATGAACTGCAATATCCAGTGGGGTGAGAAAAACTGCTTACTCTAGATGTTACCCAGTCTATTATGGCTGAGAGTTTAGACTGAGTGCTTCTAGATTTTATTTTATTTTGGTAACCACTCTGACTTTTTCCTATCACTTATAATCACTTAGAATCTGTCTTTTGTAGTCAATAAATTTGTTTAACTGTTTATCTTTACCAGTGAGTTTGCCTGAAGTAAGGGTGCTTGCTGAGGTTTACAAAGGCTGGTGTATATCCACTTTCCATTGATGAAGTGGTGAACCAATTAATAAATTTGCACTGCTCGTCTTGAACACTGTAAGAACGTATAATCCTGAGGTACAAGGCTGGTAGCTGGGGGGATTTGGCTGGTGCCTTTCTCTGTGTGTGGGGCATCGGTGAATCCCATAAAGGTCTTGTCCAGGGGTAGGCAACCTATGGCATGCATGCCGAACGCGGCACGTGAGCTGATTTTCAGTGGCACTCACACTGCAGGGGTCCTGGCCATCAGTCTGGGGGGCTCTGCCTTTTAATTTAATTTTAAATAAAGCTTCTTAAACATTTTAAAAACCTTATTTTACATACAACAATAGTTTAGTTATATATTATAGAGACTTATAGAAAGAGACCTTCTAAAAACATTAAAATGTATTACTGGCATGTGAAACTCAAAAGGTTGCTGACCCCTGGTCTGGTCAAAGTCCAGGTTTCCCAGCACCAGGCCCTTAACCAAATCCTCCTTCAGCGTGCAGAGGGCCCTCTGGCACTGCTCGGTCCAGACCAGCTTGTCTGGCTTACCCTTATTGCATAGCTCAGTGATGAGAGCTGACACAGAGCTAACGTGGGGCACAAACCTCCGGTAGGGCCTTTATTGGGATGGCAGGGCACAACTACCAGCCAGCCCAACCCCTCCTGTTTCTGCACAGGGATCTGGGCCATAAGCAGGGCGAGGGGCTTCATCCCTGGGACCTTCAACCAGGTCACACTGCCCCTTAGCATCTGGTGAGGCTACACCATCCGGGGCCTGACAACAGTTCTCTCTGTCCCAGGATCGTGCCACTCCAGGAATATCTCCCCATGGACCACCACTTTCCATTCCCACTGGGGATCTGAGGGGTCTGAGCCCAGGATAGTACATGCAGACATATATGCTGGGGCCAGGAGTGAGAGCCAGTCTTCCACCCCACCCATCTGGCTAAACAACTCTCTGGCCTTGGGATCCAGGAAGGGGGCTAAACACCAGAGCCTTTCTGCAGGGCAAGCCTTCCCAAAGGCCGCAAAACAAGTATCTATATCTCCCCCCTCCTTAACCTGGGGCAGCAATTTAGGGTCCCTGCAGAATTGGCATCCTGGGGCCCATCCCCACTCACCCCTGGATGGGTCCCTCTGCCTCTCAGCTCTGCCAGCACCAGTTCATGCTGCCTTTTTCTCCTGCTGTTGTGCTTCATGCCTTCCCTGTCTCTCATGGTCCTCTGACTCCTTCAAACTCAGCTCCAATTCATCCATCTCCGATCCACCAACATGGAACTCTGTGGAGACCCCCTGTCTGATCGGGGACACAGGTCTCCGGGACACCTGGCTGCTCCTAGCCTCTCTCATGGCTCCAGCTGGGTCAGGAACCAGCTCCTTAGAGCGATCCTCCTCTTCCAACAGAGCAATTAGCTGTGCCTTAGTGAGCTTTCCAATGCGCAGCCATCTCTCTCTGCACAGCTCCACAATGTCCTTCTTAAGGAGATGGTTATAGGCCATCTCCACCCTGTTCCCAAGTGGTCACGGACTCACAGGCCTGTGTTCTTTCAGGTTCCCACGATCCCTGGGAGGAACCCCTTCAAGGGACAGCCCTTCTTGGGGGTCCACCTCTCTCAGGGTTAAGCCATAGGCTCCTCCTGGAACCGCACCCCTCGGAGCCTCCAGCATGCCCATCTAATCCCCCTTCATTTTACTGCTCCCCAGTCACTTACTGCAGGACACACTTTATCCCACCACTGTCACCAGTTGTCACAGAGTCACAGGGGCAATGCTCTGGAACTACTCCATACGAAGCCAGTCAGGACTCTGGGGGAGCCTCCTCTCTCTCAGCATACCATCTCCAAGGCAAGAGGCTTAAACAGTTTCTACCTTCCTGGGTCTGACCTCAGAGCATTCAGCATTCCCTTTCACACCGTGCACTTCCTGCAGTGAGTCTGCCCGGGTGGGGTTCCTGGGGAAGCCAGAGAGCTCTGCACCCCAACTCTAGAGTCAGACGTGACTCTCAGCCAGACGGTAAAACAGAAGGTTTATTAGTTAACAGGAACACAGTGTAGGACAGAACTTGTTAGCACAGAAAACAGTGACTTTCAGCCAAGTCCATCTTGGGGGGGAAGAAAGACCAGAGCCAGGGCTCTGGTCCTCCCCCTGAGCCCCAAGCCAGCCGAGACTGACTTGCTTCCAGCTGTCTAGCCCCTGCCCTGCCCGTTGCTTCTCCTCCAACCTCTGTCTCGCTTCCCGGGCCAAGAGTCTCCTGGTCGCATCCCCCTCCTGGGTCTCAGGTTATGAAGGGGCAGCCATAGCATTGGTGTAGGCAGCTGGAGCAACCCCCACAGAAGTCACACATCCTTATTCCCACCACCTAGACATTGGTGCAATACACAGGGAAACTGAGGCACACACAAAAAGAACAGGATTACCTGTGGCACCTTAGAGACTAACAAATTTATTTGAGCATAAGCTTTCGCGGGCTACAGCCCACTTCATTGGATGCAACAGACACAGCATTCATGCAAAACAGTAAGACTCACATAGGCTCACACACAACATAACAAGGGAAAATCCCTACTTTGTCACACTCAGCATCCACCATTTTTTTCCCCGTGGGTGCTCCAGACCCGGAGCATCCATGGAGTTGGCGCCTATGTTTCAGGAGCTCTGACACTGACTTCCTGTGTGACCTTGGATAAATCATATAATCTCATTTATAAAAAAAGGATAATACTTCCTATCTCCTACCCTTTGTTAGTCTGTTCTTTCTAGTTTGTAAGCTCTTCTGGACAGGGCCTCTAGGTGCTACTGTAATACAAATGAAAAAAGATCTCTTTCAAAGTACATTTCATGGGACTTTCATATTTCAGAATGAGCAGACATGATAAGCATATCCCATGTCATTCCCACATCCCAATTACCCTCTCATTAAGTAGAACACTGTGCTGAAACATCTTACTATGAACTATTTTCTTTTCTAGGTAATGTTTGCACAAAGCAGACGTTCACTTTTTACTAGGATATACATTTAGTTTAAAGACCATCAGCCTCAGGCCTTGGCTATTTCCTTATAAATGACGGAATGATAATTATCTGAAACATTTCCACATTTTGTCCCACTATGAAATTACAGAGCAAAATCCTCTTAATAGGCCCACCTGGCACAAGCAACAAGCAATGATCCCGAACCTCAGACCCACTGAAACACTTCAGTGTGTTGTGCTTGGCTGGCAAAGAGCACACAGGCACTAAAGAAACTCCAGCTGGGTAACAGGGAGGCTGCTGTGCAACACGGGTTTAAGGAAGCACTTCATTCTGGCGTCCCGATCGCTTCACTGGCTACGCACTGAATTGCCTTAACGCTGGAGATTCAACGACTTGGCTACAGTAACACAGGATTCTGGTAAAGCTGGACATAGAACCCAGATCTCCCAATCACAGTCCACAGCCATAAGCACAGGACAGTCCTTCCTCCATCCCAGCACCCCAGCAAGCTACTAGTTGAAATTTCCTGTTGTAGTTTAAAAAGTTACCTGTAATTTCTTTTATGCACATCCCTCCCACCACACAGAAAATGGTTAGATTAACAGAGTTCCAACCGCATTAAAATCGAACCCTACACTAACTTGAAATCATGTTAGCATTACTGGATGTTTACAAGCAGTAAATTAAACAGACGATAAAAATGTTCAAGAACTAATACAAACCTTTCTCATCATATGTGCAGCTGCCTGCCAGCCTCGGGTGCCGATGTGTTTGTTAAATGAGATGTTGAGGTGCGTTGCTGACTCATAATACTCAATCATGTCAAATAATGCTGAGGCACCCTGGAAAACAAAGAGGAAAAGAAACTGTAAAGTTGACACAAGATTGTGGAGGCATTCAGCAGTGGCTCTGGGAAGCCGTCACAGACATCAGCTTCTCATTTCCAGTAAGTAACCTGCACAGAAACAATCCACGAAGCTAGAGGCTTGCTAATACCTAGAGGGAGACCTGGAGAGAAAAAAAAAATGGTTATTAACCTTCCATAACTGTTGTTCTTTGAAACGCATTGCTCATGTCCATTCCACTTGCACTTCTAGGGTGTAATGACTAAGTTCAAGGAGTTCCTGCCATAGGAATCTAGGACTAAGTTCTCAGCTCCAGTCGAGGAGGGCAGAGCAGTGGCAAAAGTGTCCCTGCAAGCAGCATTAGATGTGGTGGACTCTGCTACATGAACCATAACCTCGGCCGTGGTCATGAGGAGGAGCTCATGGCTGCAGGTCTCAGGCCTCCCATATGAAGTGCAGTGGACTATTCAGGACCTTCCTTTTGAGGGCATGTCTCTCTTTTCAGAGCAGATGGACTCTAAACAACTACACAGAGTGAAGGATTCGAAAGTCACTCTAAAGTTCCTCAAATTACACATGCCGGTGCCGCTGAGAAAGCACTTTAAGCCCCAGCCATTGCCCAGTTTCTACCAGCCTCCGTCGAGGCAGGATTACAGTAGGAGGCAGGGCCTAAGCAGACCTTTTGATGGTACACCCATGGATGGCATACCAGGACAGTGTCTGGATCCACTCCCACCAATTTTTATCAACTGGCTATCCCACTACTATTGGGCATAGTCCCACATCACCTCAGACTGCTACGCACGATAGAACTGGTATACACCCTGCAGGTCAGTTCTTCCCCTCCTTCCTACCCTCTCTCTCCGTCCCTCTTCAGGGACTCTTCTCGCAAGCAACGTTTACTCTAGGAAGTGCGAATGCTCCTGCAAGTGGGAGCAGTAGAGGAGGTTCCTCTGGTGCGACGGGGCAGGGGGTTTTACTCCTGGTATTTCCTAATCCCAAAGGCCAATGGAAGTCTCAGACTCATCCTGGACCTGTGAAATCTCAACATATTCATGAAGAAGCTGACGTTCTATATGGTCTCCTTGGTCACCATTATCGCATCTCTGGATTCAGGGGACTGGTATGCTGCTTTCAATTTGAAGGACGCCTACTTCCGTATTTCAATCTTCCAAGGCCACAGAAAATGCCTCCATTTCGTGGTGAACCAAGTGCACCACCAGTTCACTGTACTTCCATTTGGCCTTTCAGCAGGTTTTCATAAAGTGTGTGGCAGTTGTCGCAGTCTTCTTGAGGAAGCAAAGGGTTCAGGTTTATCCTTACCTTGTTGACTGGCTGGTCAAAGGTTGGTCCAAGGCCCAGGTGGAGGAAAATGTAAGGTTGATACTGTCAACCTTCAAAGAGTTAGGCCAGTTGATAAACATGCAGAAAATCGACACTCGTCAGTTAAAAGAATAGAATTTATAGGGGCGGGCCTCAACTTGGTCCAGGCCAGAGCATTTCTTCCAGAGATCCAGTTCCGGGCCCTAGGCAAGATCATAGAAAGCCTCAGACACCACCAAACCACCACGGCAAGAACCTGCCTAAAACTCCTGGGGCACATGGCCTCATGCACTTATGTGATGCAGCATGCGAGATTATGACTCAGACCTCTCCAGGCTTAGCTGGCGTCAGTGTACTGGTTGGGCCAGGATCATTTGGACATGGTTGTCACGCTTCCCCATTCAGTAATCACCACCCTCCTTTGATGGTTGGGCCCAAGGGCAGTATGTGCAGATGTCCCCTTCTCGAGACATCATCTGGCAATATTTCTAGTCATTGACTCATCTGGGCTGAGTTGGGGGGGCTCATCTGGGGGTACTCAGGACCCAGGGCCGCTGGTCCCAAGAGAGCTCTTGCTACACATCGTGAGGGAACTCAGAGCGGTGTACCTTGCCTGCCAAACGTTCCAGCCCCACCTGGAAGGCAAATACGTATCGATACTTACAGACAACATGACAGCGATGTTCTATATGAACACACAGGATGGTGAGTGTTTCTCTCACCTATGCCAGGAAGCCCTTTGCCTGTGGGAATTCTGCATAACCCACTCAAGCCACCTCAAAGCCTCCTATTTTCTGGGGGCACAGAATGAGTTAGCGGATTGCCTAAGCAGATCTTTCTCCAATCACAAGTGCTCCATTCAATCAGAAATCATGAAGGACATTTTCCAGAGGTGGGGAGCTCCCCAGATAGATTTGTTTGATATGAGACACAACAGGAAGCGTCTGCAGTTCTGCTCCTTCCTGAATCACAGCCCAGGTTCGCTCACAGATACGTTTCTTCTCCCTTGGAAGGGCCATCTCTTTTATGCATTTCCTCCCATTCCACTCCTACACAAGGTCCTGCTGAAGGTCAAGAAGAAAGGCATGAGCCTGATCCTAACAGCCGTGGCCTGGCCACGTCCACACTGGTTCACCACCCTTCTGGACCTCTTGGTGGAATCACTAATCTGATCTCCCAGGATCACGTCTGTCTATGACCTCTGAACCTCAAGTCCCTTCATCTCACAGCCTGGAAGCTCCACGGCTGAACCCCTTGGAGCTAGCATGCTCCAGGGCAGTTCGAGAAGTCCTTGTAGGGAGCAGGAAACCATCCACTACAGCTACGTACTTAGAGTGTAAAAGGTTCTCAATCTGGTCAGCGCAGAAAGGTGTTTCACCCACGCGGTCATCAGTGCCATTAATTCTGGACTACTTACTACACCTGAAGCAGCAAATGCTATCGGTGTCATCGATTAGAGTCCACCTGGCTGCAATTTTGGCGTTTCAACCCATGGATACATGGCCAGTCCGTCTTTGCAAACTTGATCTGTACTCGTTTCTTCAAATGCCTGGATCGACTATATCCCCAAATACGACAACCAATCCCACTCTGGGATCTCAACCCGATATTGTTGAGGCTCATGGGTTCCCCATTCGAGCCCTTGGCAATGTGTTCTCTCCTCTATTTGTCCTGAAAGGTGGCACTTCTGGTGGCCATTACTTCAGACAGAAGGGTCTCAGAGATGAGGGCTCTGACTTCAGAACCTCCTTACACTGTATTCTGCGCTCTCACCCAACCTTCCTCCCGAAGGTGGTTTTGCAATTCCATAGTAACCAGGACATATTCCTTCCGGTTTTCGATCTGAAACCACATGCCAATAGCCAGGAGCAAAGGCTTCACTCGCTAGATGTCAGATGTACGCTTGCCTTCTACGTAGAAAGGACTAAGCTGTTTAGGAAGACCACTCAGCTTCTTGTGGTGGTGGCAGACAGGATGAAAGGTCTCCCAGTCGTAGCCAAGAGGATTTAATTGTGGATCATCTCTTGTATTTGCATGTGCTACGACCTGGCAAAAGTCCTTGCTCTGGCCCTGATGGCACACTCCATGGGGGAGCAAGCGTCCTCAGCTGCTTTTTGGCACAGATTCCCATCCAGAACATCTGTAGGGCAGCAACCTGGTCTTCGGTCCACACCTTTGCGACTCATATGCCATCACTCAGCAGGCCAGAGACAATGCTGGATTTGGCAGAATCATGCTACAGTCTGCCAGCCATTGAACTCCAAACCCTCCTCCTACATCTGCTTGGGAGTCACCTACATTGGAATGGACATGAGCCAGCACTCAAAGAAGAAAAACAGTTACTAACCTTCCGTAACTGTTGGAATGGACATGAGCAACACATCTCGAAGGACAATAGTTATGGAAGGTTAATAAAAGACGGTTACTCACCGTTGTAACTGTTGTTCTTCGAGATGTGTTGCTCATATCCATTCCAATTAGGTGTGCGCACGCCGCGTGCACGATCGTCGGAGAATTTTCTACCCTAGCAACACCGGCGGGTCGGCTGTGGAGCCCCCTAGAGTGGCGCCTTCATGGTGCTGGATAAATACCCCAGCCGACCCGGCGCCCCCTCAGTTCCTTCTTGCCGGCTACTCCGACAGTGGGGACGGGGGGCGGGTTTGGAATGGATATGAGCAACACATCTCGAAGAACAACAGTTACAACGGTGAGTAACCGTCTTTTCTTCTTCGAGTGCTTGCTCATATCGATTCCAATTAGGTGACTCCCAAGCCCAACTTAGGTGGTGGGGTCGGAGTGAGACATTGCTGTGTGCAAAACCGCTGATCCGAATGCAGCATCGTCCCTGGACTGCTGCACTAGTGCATAGTGAGCTGTAAATGTGTGGACTGCTGACCAAACTGCAGCTCTACAAATGTCCTGGATTGGAACTTGCGCCAGGAAAGCAGTCGAGAAAGCTTGGGCCCTCGTGGAGTGAGCGGCGAGGTGTGGTGTTGAGACACCCGCCAGGTCATAGCAAGTCCGGATGCAAGACGTAATCCAGGAGGATAGGCGTTGTGAGGAGACCGGTAAGCCTTTCATTCGGTCGGCCACTGCAACAAAGAGTTGCGTCGTCTTTCTAAAGTGCCTCGTGCGGTCAATATAGAAAGCTAGGGCCCTGCGTACGTCCAGAGAGTGTAAACGCTGGTCATGGCGAGTAGCATGTGGTTTAGGATGAAAGACCGGGAGAAATATATCCTGATTGATGTGAAACGGAGAAACCACCTTAGGAAGAAAGGCAGGATGGGGACGAAGCTGCACTTTATCCTTGTGAAAAACTGTGTAAGAGGGCTCGGATGTAAGCACCCTGAGTTCAGAAACGCGTCTTGCTGAGGTGATGGCTACGAGGAAGGCTGTCTTCCAGGATAGGTACAGAAGTGAACAGGTGGCCAGTGGCTCGAATGGAGGACCTGTGAGCTTGGAGAGAACCAGGTTGAGATCCCACGTCGAAACGGGTTGACGCTGTTGTGGGTACGTCCGGTCCAAGCCCTTGAGGAACCTAACGACCATCGGGTTAGAGAATACCGAGGACGCGAGTTCCCCTGGGTGAAAAGCCGATATGGCAGCCAGGTGAACTCTAAGTGAAGATATCGCCAAACCCTGCTGTTTTAGGGAGAGGAGATATTCCAATATGAGAGGAATAGGTACCTGTAACGGGGATATGGCTCGTTGTTCGCACCAACAGGAGAACCGCTTCCACTTGGCCAAGTACGTGGTTCGTGTTGAAGGCTTTCTACTGCTCAGCAGAATCTGTTGGACAGAGAGCGAGCATTGTTGCTCTGCCTGGGTGAACCATGGAGCAACCACGCCGTGAGGTGAAGCGATTGCAGGTCGGGGTGACGCATCCGGCCGTGGTCCTGAGAGATGAGATCTGGACACAACAGAAGCGGGATCGATGTTTGAACCGAGAGCTCCAACAGTGTGGTGTACCAGTGTTGTCTCGGCCACGCTGGAGCGACCAGAATTACTTGTGCCTGGTCTCTGCGTAATTTGAGCAGCACCTTGTGGACCAGAGGAAATGGAGGGAAGGCATAAAACAGGTGGTCTTTCCAGGGGAGGAGAAACGCATCTGAGAGGGAGCCCGGAGCTCGACCTTGTAGGGAGCAGAACACGTGGCACTTCCTGTTGTCTCGAGATGCAAACAGGTCTACCTGGGGAAACCCCCACTTCTGGAAAACGGAATATATGATGTCCGGACGGATAGACCACTCGTGCGTCTGAAAGGACCTGCTGAGTCGGTCCACTAAAGTGTTCTGGACTCCAGGGAGGAACGATGCCGTGAGATGGATTGAGTGGGCGATGCAGAAGTCCCATAGGCGAATCGCCTCTTGGCATAGAGTCGACGAACGTGCTCCTCCTTGCCTGTTGATGTAAAACATGGCCGTGGTGTTGTCGATGAGAACTAACACACAGCGGCCACGTAGGAGATTGAGAAATGCCTGGCACGCCAGGCGCACCGCCATCAGCTCCCGAACATTGATGTGCAGGGCTAGCTGGGGTGCAGTCCACAGGCCCTGGGTATGGTGTTCGTTGAGATGGGCACCCCAACCCAGCGATGATGCGTCTGTGACCAGGTGCAGAGAGGGTTGTGGGGCGTGAAATGGCATCCCCTCGCAAACCACATTGTGATCTAGCCACCAGGTGAGGGAGGTCAGGACTGAGTTCGGGACCGTGACCACCATGTTCAGGCTGTCCCGATGTGGGCGGTATACCGATGACACCCAGGTCTGGAGTGGGCGAAGCCGAAGTCTGGCATGCCTGG
The DNA here is from genome assembly GCF_013100865.1 of Trachemys scripta elegans. Lineage (NCBI taxonomy): Eukaryota > Metazoa > Chordata > Testudines > Emydidae > Trachemys > Trachemys scripta. The sequence goes on along the minus strand of NC_048313.1, from coordinate 857,259 downwards.
TCACGTACGTGCAAGAAGCCATGTGACCCAGCAGGGCAAGGCATGACCTCACCGTGGTAATTGGGAAGGCCCTGAGCCCTTGAATGAGGCACGTGATGGTATGAAAGCGATTGTCTGGTAGGACAGCTTGTGCACGTCCGGAGTCCAGGACTGCGCCGATAAATTCTATTCTCTGGGTAGGCTCTAGAGTGGATTTGTCCTTGTTGAGTAGGATGCCCAACTCGTTGAATGTGTGCACTATTATGTGGACGTGAGCTCGAACTTGCTCTTTGGTGCGACCGCGTACCAACCAGTCGTCTAGGTACGGGAACACCTGAATCCCTTGTCGACGAAGGTACGCTGCCACAACAGCCATACATTTCGTAAACACTCTTGGGGCCGAGGATAGGCCGAAGGGAAGGACTGCAAACTGATAGTGCACCTTGCTTACCACGAATCGCAGGAAGCGTCTGTGAGGTGGGTAAATTGCAATATGAAAGTATGTGTCTTTCATGTCGAGGGCGGCGAACCAGTCTCCAGGATCGAGCGAAGGAATAATGGCCCCTAAAGAGACCATGCGGAACTTCAACTTTACTATAAATTTGTTGAGTCCGCGCAAGTCTAAGATGGGTCTCAGACCCCCTTTGGACTTGGGGATCAGGAAGTAACGGGAATAAAATCCCCTGCCCCTTAACTCTACTGGAACCTCCTCTATGGCCCCCATAGAAAGGAGCGTGGAAACCTCCTGTATAAGAAGTTGCTCGTGAGAAGGGTCCCTGAAGAGGGACGGGGAAGGGGGGTGGGAGGGGGGGAATGAAGAAAACTGGATAGCGTATCCCCTCTCCACCGTGCGAAGGACCCAACGGTCCAAGGTTATAAGGGACCAAGCACGGTGGAAGTGAGAGAGGCGATCCCGAAAGGAGGGGGCTGGATCCTGGGGGATGACTGGGGCGCCGTCCTCGACCGCACCTTCAAAAGTTCTGTCTGGGGCCTGAGGGTGGCCTTGGTGGCCCTTGGTTCTGACCGGGTTGAGGGCCGGTCCACCTTCTTCTACCACCTCGCCCCCGCCTCCGGGCAGAGTCCTGTCTCTGACGAGGTGGGGGGGGGGGTAGAAGCGCTGAGGCTGAGGCCTAAATGGCCTGCGCTGAGGACCCGCAACGTGCATCCCCAGGGAGCGCATGATTGTTCTGGAGTCCTTGAGGCTCTGCAGGCGAGAGTCCGTCTTATCGGAGAACAACCCATGTCCCTCAAAGGGCAAATCCTGCAGGGTTTGTTGCAACTCAGGGGGCAAACCCGAAACTTGGAGCCAGGAGGTCCTTCGCATAGCGATACCTGACGCCAGGGTTCTCGCAGCCGAGTCCGCTATATAGGAGGCTTGTAAGGAGGTCCGAGCCACCTTCTTACCTTCCTCGACTAAGGCCCCGAACTCTTCCCTGGAGTCTTGGGGAATCAATTCCTTGAACTTCCCCATAGAGTTCCAGGAATTAAAGCTATAACGGCTCAGGAGCGCCTGTTGGTTAGCCGCTCTGAGTTGTAACCCTCCGGCTGAATAAACTTTACGGCCAAACAAATCGAGGCGCTTAGCCTCCTTCGATTTGGGCGCTGCGGCCTGTTGACCATGGCGCTCCCTTGCATTCACCGATGACACCACCAGTGAACACGGCTGCGGATGAGTATACAGGTACTCATAGTCCTTTGAGGGGACAAAGTACTTTCTCTCCACCCCTCTGGCTGTGGGTGGAATAGAGGAAGGAGTTTGCCATATCGTAGTGGCGTTAGCCTGGATCGTGCGGATCAGGGGCAACGCCACTCTGGATGGGACATCCGCCGAGAGGATATTTACAATGGGGTCCTGCACCTCCACTATCTCCTCCGCCTGAAGGTCCATATTACGGGCCACCCTACGTAAAAGGTCCTGATGAGCCCGAAGATCTATCGGGGGTGGACCTGTGCACGACGTGCCCGCCACTGCCTCATCTGGAGAGGAAGAGGAAGACGCCTCAGGTGGTAAGGGATCCAAGGGTGGGTCCTGGTCTCCCTGTTCCTGGGACGGAGCATCACCTGCCCCTGGGTCCAGGACGTCAGGTGGTGCGGGCACGGAAGCCTCCATGCCCCCTGGAGGAGGGCGAGAGATGGTGGACTCTGGGGCCCTTCTGTCAGAGTGTCCTGAGCGAGAGGCTGAAGTTAGTGGAGCCCCTTGCGATTGGTGGTACGCCCACGGGGTCCAGAATGACCAGTGAGAGGGGCCGTGAGCAGGGTCCTCTGCTAACTCCTGCCAGTGGCCCATATCTTGTTCCTCGGCTTGTCCCTGAGGGGGGTATGCCGATCTCGATGCGTCCTCAGAGGAGTGAGACACCGATCTCGATGGCCATGGCGGTGCCGACTGCGCCGAGATGATCCCCGTGGGATACGGTGCCGCACGGTGCCGGTCTGGAGATGCTCTATCTCTGTGCGGTGCCGGCGATCGGTGCCGAGATCGCGATCGGTGCCGATGACCGCGCCGGTGCCGGGAGTCAGAGCTGGACCTGGACGGCGACCTCGAGTAGGCCCGGTGCCGGGAGCGACCCCTCGACGTTGAGCGTCGATCGTAACGGTGCCGAGAACTACGTCTCGATGTTGACCGGTACCGGCGATCATAGCGGTGCCGGGACGTAGAACGGTGCCGCGACGACGATCTTAGCCGCGAGTATGACCGGTGCCGAGGTGATATACGGCGCCGGGACTGCGAGCGGCGTGGGGACCTGCTTCGGGACCTGGAACGGTGCCGTGGTTCCAGTCCCTGCGATGGAGGGCGCATCAAGGCAGGTTTCCCCCTGGACTGAACCGGACGAGTCAACGGCGCCAACGGTGCCGGTGGTTGGGGCGGTGCCGGCTCCGTGAGAGCGATCAAGTCTCTCGCCGTCGCGAAGGTCTCTGGGGTCGATGGGAGGCACTGTATCACCGCCGTTCGCGGTGGTGATCCTGTCTGCACCGGACTCAACGGCTTCGGAGCCGGAGTCGACGGTGCCGGAGGCACCTGTTTTTGGTGCTCCACAGGCGGACGCGGCTCTATCCCCGGCGCCGGGGGAGCAGGCGTCTTCGGTACGGCAGTCCCCTGCGTCTTATGGGATTTTTTAGGTCCCGGCGATAATGATCGGCTCCGAGGCACTTGCTGTGGGTGCGGTGCCGACGGGGTCCGGTGCCGTGGAAGCTTGTCCGACGCCACTCGCGGAGTCGGAATAGTCGGTGCCGCCGGGGCACTGCGCACCGAGGCGTTTGGTGCCGGGGCTTGACGCGCCGATGGAGTGTCCGGGCTAAGTGCCGCCTCCATAAGGAGTTGCCAAAGCCGAAAGTCCCGCTCCTTCTTGGTTCTCGGTCTGAAGGCCTTACAGATCTTACACTTATCTGTCTGATGGGACTCCCCCAGGCACTTCAGACACGAGTCGTGCGGGTCACTTGTTGGCATAGGCTTAGCGCAGGAGGCGCACTGTTTGAAGCCGGGAGCCTTGGGCATGAGCCCGGCCACGCGCCGGGGGAAAAAGGGGGAGAACAACCCCCTTAATCCCCTTTAGCTATACAACAACTATTAATAAAGTGATTTAAACAACTATCTAACTATATACAACTAGAACTATAACTATAGCTATCAATAAACGGAATAAGCTAGGGAGAGTGGAGAACAGCTACGCCGCGCTCCACAGTTCCAACGACCGTCAAGGGCGGTAAGAAGGAACTGAGGGGGCGCCGGGTCGGCTGGGGTATTTATCCAGCACCATGAAGGCGCCACTCTAGGGGGCTCCACAGCCGACCCGCCGGTGTTGCTAGGGTAGAAAATTCTCCGACGATCGTGCACGCGGCGCGCGCACACCTAATTGGAATCGATATGAGCAAGCACTCGAAGAGTGCTTGCTCATGTCCATTCCGATATCCACCCTCCTACTCCTGTCGGAGTTAGCTGGCAAGAAGGAACTAAGAGGGTGGCAGGTTGGCAGGACTATGTATATCAGCATTATAAGGGCACAACTCCAGAGGGCACCAGAGGCGACCTGATGGATACCACTGAGGGAAGCTTTCCAGCGGCGGTGCACGCGGCACGCACACGCCTACATTGGAATGGACATGAGCAAGGACTCAAAGAAGAGCCCCACCATGACGGGATTCCCAAGGTGCAGTCTGGGACTGTGGCATCGATGTGCCCCCTTAACTCTCCAGCCTGGGCTGTCTGACACAATGCTTTGCTAGCGACAAGCAACAAATCCTTCCAGGCACTGTTATAACTCAGCACAACCGCATGTGGAGCCCCACACCCAGCTGAATTGCATGAATGTTCCCAGAGCCACTTATGAATCACACAGAGAAAGGCATCAGCCAAATCCCCCCAGCTCCCAGCCTTGTACCTCAAGAATATACCGTCTTGCACTGCTCAAGACAAGCAGTGCAAGTTTATTAATTGGTTCCCCATTTCATCAATGGAAAATGGATATACACCAGCCTTTGTAAACCTGAGCAGATTTACCGAACACTTCAGGCAACCTCGCTGGTAAAGATAAACGGTAAAAAAAGTTTGACTACCAAAGATAGATTTTAAGTGACAGGCAAAAAGTCATAGTTAGTTACCAAAATAAAATAAAATGTAAACACGCAGTCTACACTCTCAACCCTATTAGCCTGGGCAACATCTAGATTAAGCAGTTTTTCTCACCCCACTAGATATTGCAGTTCATAGTACACAGATTTCACCCTTGAAGCCTGGGCCACTCTCCTCTGTTGGAGTCTTCAGAGCATCCTTGTTGCTTGCAGCACAGGTGTGGGGAGGAGAAAAAGCTAAGCATGGGGCCACTATGTTCTGTTTTATACCCTTACTCCCATGTGCTTGCAGAACACAAGTCCAGGCATGGCTGGTGGGCACTGAGCCCCAGTCATGGTTGAGCAATTCCCTAATGTGGCCTCGTGCAGGGGAGTCATTGCATTGTAGCTCCCTTGCTGGACAATGGCTGGTGATGTATGTTCAGCACCCATTTGGGCATTGGTTACCTCCCTTGTCATTGTCTCTGAAGGGCTAGTATCTGGGCACTTCCCAAACCCATAGCATATTTTAGTGACAATCATACAACACAATTCTCATAACTTCCATTTAAATATGTATATTATTAATGCATATGAACAGTGGGTTTCAGCGGATCATAACCTTTCCTACGAAACCTTATATAGGATGCTTTATATGCAATATCACAATTATATGTAAAATGAGGAATATGGGGCTACAGGGTGCTCCCCCAAGGTACAGAGTGTCACACCCACAATACCTTTAACAAGTTCATCCAGCAGTTAAGTCACCAGCAGTTCTTTTCAGAAAAGCAATGAGCAGCGCCCCAGAATTCCTCAAAATACTGGGAACCTGCCAAGCCAGCAACCCTTCCGAAGATCTAGATTATTCCAGCGGGCCTGGTGGCTGCACAACCTATCATAGCTAACGTCCCATGCTGCAATTCTAATCTGGCATACACCACAGTAGGAGCACGGGAGCTGCACGGGAGCCACCCGGAGGGGAGGGAGAGCTCAGTGGTTTGAGCATTGGCCTGCTAAACCCAGGGTTGTGAGTTCAATCCGTGAGGGGGCCATTTAGAGATCTGGGGCAAAAATCTGTCTGGGGATTGGTCCTGCTTTGAGCAGGGGGTTGGACTAGATGACCTCCTGATATTCTAGGATTCTATGACTCTGGGCACAGAGCTCGCCAACGGGAGAGTGTGCGTGTGTGTGTGGGGACAGATGGGTTCCCGGTGACGAGGAGTGGGGAGCCAAGAAGGGTGAAGGGGGAGCTGGGCTCCTGGCAGCAGGGAACAGAGAGCCAGGGGGTGGGCAGCCCCGCTTAAGTTGGTGGAAGCACTCCCTGGTGAGAATGCACACCACCTACAGAAGGAGGGCAGTGTGTACATGAACCATTGCAATAATTACTGTCGTGGTTGTAAGTCAACTTAACATTGGTCGACTTAAATTTCTAGTGTAAACATGCCCTGAGAAGGAAGCTTTCGCTATCAAGTTGGCTCCCTGAGGTATAATGTGCAAGGTAGTCCCCTTTCCCTAGTCATAAACCATGCGCCCTTGTACAGGGTACACTCCATGAAGGACTCAAATCACCGGATTACACGCTGGTATCTAGCCCTCCAGCTCTATAGCTTCTGGGTGTAGTACCAAGCAAAGAAAGAGCATACAATGTGGATATTTTTTCTTCCCCAGGGACATGCTCAAGCAAGAAATCCTTCTGGTTTTGGAAGGGAGGTATGTGACTGAACACATCTCCATCCCACTGGTGGCAAGGCTAAGAAGTATTCCTGCACTCAGATAGTGCCAATCAGGCACACCTACAGAATATGCACCACCGGGAGAATTGGAGCTTAAAAGAGATTGGCCACAGAAAAATGAAGTTCTCCCAGAACCAGGGAGGTTGCCAGGGCCAGCTTGTGAGCTCTGGTAACCAGGGCAGCTCAGCTTGGGGCAGTTTCTAATTGCGACGTTGTCTAATTAAAATATAACCATGCAAATCATTAGGGCTACCACGGTTACACAGTTGCAACGAATCTTATACAAAGTGTATCACATGGCCAGAAAGCGTTAAGCATCCTGCAGGCTAACTGACCCAGAGTCAACCGGTCACATTAAACTTTTCCTTCAACCTCCCCTGTTTGGGGGGAGATTGACACAACAAGCTCAATATGAGCAAAGGCTCTGGAGGGATGTTTCTACACAGAGACCTGCAGTGGGTCCTGGGAAGTACTGCCAGAAGCTAGAGGCAAGGGGATTGTAAACTGGACTCTGAAAAGAACTCCCGCCAGGAACAGTAAGATTGCCCAAACTGAGGGTCAGCCAACTATTGGTTCCATCTAATTACCATGCCCAGAATTGGGGCAGGACGTTCCCTACGGGATTTCTTCTCTTTATCCAGTCTAGTTTTGAATGTCACACGCAACAAGGCTGCTACCAGTTGTGACTGTCGGGAAATAGTTTCCTGATATTTAGCCAAAGTTATATATTAAAAAAAAAATCCAATAAATAATCACAGCTGGAAAAGACTGGAGTCCAGTGGGATTTCTAGAAAGCTCAATTCAGTAGCAGATGCAGCAATGGCTACTTAATAAGCTAATAAACATTATTCATGCCCCTCCTTTTGGCTTCTTATGACATCTGCTTGAAACGGCCAATCAAATAGAATAGAGAACTCCTGCAGAAATGTGTCTTGATCAAAGTTTACAAGTACCTACAAAGGTCACAAAAATTTGATAATGGGATGTTAAATAGAGAAGACAAAACGTCTAACAAGAGCCAATGCCTGGAAGTTAAAGCTAGACAAATTCAGGCTGGAAATCAGGGCACAAGTTTTTAACTGCGAGAACAAACCACTGACCAGTTTACCAAGAATTGTGGTGTATTCTCCATCCCTGGAAATTTTTAAGTAAAAATTGGATATATTTTCTAAGAGATCTGCTTCAGTTCAAACAAGAATTCATTCAGGGAAGTTCCGTGACCTGTATTATACAAGTCATCAGTGGTCCCCTCTGGCCTTACAATCTATGAAAATGCCACATAATTTTAAGAAAAGTCTGACTCCTTCTCTTGGAGATTACCTTTACAAAAAAAAATTAAGTGCCCCAAGTGTGAAAAGTACTAGAATCGTCTTAAATCTGAGAATCTCAAAATACCAGCCCTTCCCTTAACTATGTAAATGTTGCTGAGGATGGGAAACAGTGCTCACTTTTCTACAGCTGTTCTGGCTGCAACGTAACTGGCAGGAGCGAAAACCTGATGTACAAGAAAAGCCATGTGTGCAGCAAGGACATCCAGAATTACCTTTTGGCCAAAGGTAGGTACCCAAAATAGCTGTGAAGCCATGCAATGTTTTTTAATTATTCCCTTAAAAGGACGACAGTTCTTCTGGATAATGAATTGTAGGCTACACCTTCACAGTTCTTTACTGTTTAACATCCTACTTTTTACCTCATCTCTTGTCAGACGTGATTAAGAAGTCCTGAGTATTATTATTATTACTGCTAACCATTTCTGATTAGCTCCTAATGTTCAAGGAACTGTACAACATATAGTGCCAGACTCTGCCCTCAAGCCCTTCCAATCCAGCAAAAAGAAAACAAACCAAAACAAGTAGGGCTGTCGATTAATTGCAGTTAACTCATGTGATCAACTCAAAAAAATTAACTGCAACTAAAATAATTAATCGTGAATAATTGCACTGTTAAACAATAATATCAATTGAAATGTATTAAATATTTTGGGATGTTTTTCTATATTTTCAAATATATTTATTTCTATTACAACACAGAATACAAAGTGTACAGTACTCACTTTATATTCGTTTTTATTACAAATATTTGCACTGTTAAATTGATAAATGAAAGAAATAGTATTTTTCAATTCACTCATACAAGTACTGTAGTGCAATCTCTATTGTGAAAGTGTAACTTACAAATGTATTTATTTTTTTGTTACATAACTGCACTCAAAAACAAAACAATGTAAAACTTTAGAGCCTGAAAGTCCACTCAGTCCTTCTTCTTGTTCAGCCAATCGCTAAGAAAACAAGTTTGTTTGCATTTACGGGAGATACTGCTGCCTGCTTCTTATTTTCAATGTCGCCTGAAAGTGAGAACAGACATTCGCATGGCACTTTTGTAGCAGGCATTGCAAGGTATTTACATGCCAGACATGCTAAACTTCCGTACGCCCCTTCATGCTTCAGCCATCATTCCGGAGGACATGCTTCCATGCTGATGATGCTCGTTAAAAAAACTAGTGCATTTATTAAATTTGGGACTGAACTCCTGGGGGAGAATTGTATGTCTCCTGTTCTGTTTTACCCATATTCTGCCATATATTTCATGTAATAGCAGTCTCGGATGATGACCCTGCGCATGTTTGATTTACGAACATTGGCACTGCAAATTTGACAAAACGCAAAGAAGGTACCAATGTGAGATTTCAAAAAATAGCTACAGCACTTGACCCAAGGTTTAAGAATCTGAAGTGCCTTCCAAAATCTGAGCGGGACTAGTTGTGGAGCATGCTATCAGAAGTCTTAAAAGAGCAACACTGACGCAGAAACTACAGAACCCAAACCACCAAAAAAGACAATCAACCTTCTGCTGGTGGCATCTGACTCACATGATGAAAATGAACTTGCATCAGTCCGCTCTGCTTTGGATCGTTATTGAGCAGAACCCATCTTCAGCATGGACGCATGTCCTCTGGAATGGTGGTTGAAGCATGAAGGGACATATGAATCTTTAGTGCATCTGGCATATAACTATCTTGCGACGCCAGTTACAACAGTGCCATGCGAATGAATGCCTGTTCTCACTTTCAGGTGACATTGTAAACAAGAAGCGGGCAGCATTATCTCCTGCAAATGTAATCAAACTTGTTTGTCTGAGAGATTGGCTGAAGTAGGACCGAGTGGACTAGTAGGCGCAAAAATTTTACATTGTTTTATTTTTAAATGCAGGGTTATTTTGTACAAAATTCTACATTTGTAAGTTCAACTTTCATGAAAAAGAGATTGCACTACAGTTCTTGTATTAGGGGAATTGAAATATACTATTTCTTTTGTTCTTTACAGTGCAAATATTTGTAATCAAAATAAATATAAAATGAGCACTGTACACTTTGTATTCTGTGATGTAATTGAAATCAATATATTCAAAAATGTAGAAGACATCCAAAAATATTTACATAAATGGTATTGTATTTTTTTTTTTTAAATCACAATTACTTTTTTTTAAAATCGCTTGACAGCCCTAAAAACAAGTCATGGGATCAGAAATCAGGGTCAGATGGGCATGCAGGGATTACCTATCAGCGTGGGAATAGGAGGAAATAAAAGCAGAGCTACAGACAGAGGTAAAGGGAATAAGAAGGAGCTTGAATTTGATGGGGGTAAGATGAAGCCAGTGATATGTCTAGAACAACAGCAGAACAGGACTTCAGTCTATCCAAAACACCACCACTAGAGGGCAGCAGGGAGATAAGGTCAGAGGGGAGATTGCAGCGATCAGGAAGAAATGACCAAGGCACTGAAAATAGTTTTAGCGACGGGGGGAGGGGAGAATTTGGGAGATTGTACACGAATGGCAACAGAAAAAAGAAGGATTGAGATAGAGAAGCAAGATAAACAGTTCCACCTCTGGAGGTAATGAGCTAGAGATGGTGGAGATTTCATCTGCCTTTCACCTGATGTGAGGCAGGACATTTGGGAACCAGCTACACAGAGGAGGAAGAAAAGGTCATTACAGAGAGAGCACTCGGGGACAGGAGGCGACCCAGAAGCAGATGGATAACAAACAGGCACCTGGGGCTTACAATTTTCGTTCTTTATTATTTAACAGAATTAAGGAAATGGGCTAGTGGTGAAATAGTTACTTAAAATAAACATAGTTTTAGATACCAAGCTGTTAACTGTAACACACTGGGCTCACTGCACCAAAACTGTTTAAAATATTAGTTCCTTCTTCACTTACTCGTTGGGACCTTTGGGGTTACTTTAGAGCCAATGGCATTGCTACAACACACCTACACAACATAGGTCAGTGTAGCGCAGGAAGTTCAGAATATAAATCCTGCACTCAGGTCCGGCAGGGAAAAAGCATTCCAGTTCACATTACATAAAACATTCGAAAGGTTAATCCTCCGATGGATTTTTAAACATGTTTATTTAAGAGACTTCCAGGTCCATTTAAATTATGGCAATTTGGAATCTGGATATCGAAGGTTCATTTTATTTATTACTTTCTGAAATAGCAAAAATGCAAACAACGACCTAAAATGAAGTGTACTTATGAATGGAGAGGGTAATAGCAATGGCAAGTATAGGTCAGATTTGGAGCACATCCCTTTAACTGCTCACTAACCTGAGTGCATGAAGAGAAAGCTCAGAACAGAACACAACACTGTACCAGGCAGAGAAAATTAGAGGATTTTTGTTAATCTTGAAATAAAAAAAAGTCATGGTAAATTACATAACATTAAATGAAACTTACATCTTCATCCAGGTTCGTTTGCTCCAAATCAACTATTTTGAACTGGACCCTTTTGAAAATCTCTTCCAATGCCTCACAGGCCTTATAGTCTAGTTTTTCTCCTGGGGGGGAAAAAAACAAACAGAGTGAATTCAGAAGACTCAGTGTTAAGTGTTTTGTTGGTACATAAATATGCACAATAATAAGAGAAACACATTTCTGAGCGTTCCAGAACCCTAGGCATTGGGACAGAAAATGAGGCAAGGCAAGGAGAGATGGATCTTGTTTTTCCTTCAGTTGGGGTAAGTTACTTCCTGCCTTGCAGACAACATTTATTATTTGCAAAGTTAAACATTTAAAACCCAGACACACAAAAATCATCTTGGCCTGGTTTCCAAGCAGATGGACTAGATAAGCCATTAGGAGCTTTTCTATTGCTAATCTTTAGGATACTATGAATTCAGAATCAGCATCTGCTTCTTCCACAAAATCCAGACCTAACCCAGCAGGGCACGTAAAACTAAGGGCACGCCTTCACTACCCACCGGATCGGTGGGTAGCAATCGATCTATTGGGGATCGATTTATCGCGTCTAGTGTAGACGCAATAAAATCGATCCCCGATCGCTCTGCCGTCGACTCCGGAACTCCACCGCGGTGAGAGGCGGAAGCGGAGTTGACGGCGGCGCGGCAGCGGTCAACTCGCCGCCGTCCTCACAGCCAGGTAAGTCGACCTAAAATACGCAACTTCAGCTACGTGAAGTCGCGAATCTTAAGTTGACCCCCCCGTAGTGTAGACCTAGCCTAAGACCGCCCAAGAAGCTAGGGGACTCAACCTAGACCTCCAATGCCCAGGACTTTAATAAATATTTTCCACCTTTGAATTCCTCACCTGAACAATATGCGGAGATAAATTGAGACAGATAATGAACCAGCCCCTAAAATACATACATGATTAACATGCCTCCAGTCTTGGCCTTGTCTTTTCACTATTTTGTAATCATATTGTCCAAATGTTCCTAACACATTTTCTACTTTCAGAGGTTTCACTTGTAGTCAGAATTATTTAGAAATATTTGTACCAAGCATTAGAGATTCCTGCTACAACCTGAATGGCTGAAAGCCAACAGCTTAGGTCATCTCAAATGCCTTCAGTTATCTTAAACAAACGTTATTAAAAAAGCAGGAATAATTTTCTGACGCAAGAGCTTGAATCTTAACTCTAATACTGACTGGTAAGAGGAAGTGGCAGCAAAGAAGGCTGTGTATGCTGGATAGGACAATTGGCAATTTCAAGCTCCTAACTGTATAAATATTGGGAAAGTGTCAACAGCAAGAAAGGGCGGTGCTTCTGGAGGCATATCACTATAATGTAATAAAATTAAGAATGGAAAATTTAGATTGTATATTAGTAAGGCTGCAATTATATCACAGAGATCATGGAAGTCATGGAATCCGTAACTTCCGGAGACCTCCATGACAATGGGGGCCCCTGTAGCTGACCAGCCTCCACGGGCTGTGAGGGGACCCTCCCACAGCTGCCCAGCCACCGCCGGGGAACCCTCCCGCCCCCCGCAGCTGACCAGTTGCCGCGGGGACTCCCCCGCACAGCTGACCAGCCAGTGGACAACAGGGTCCCCACAGCTCCCAGCCACTGCAGGTGGGAGGCAGGATGCTAGACCCTCCTTCCTCCCCATTTTGTCAGGGATGTTTTTAGTAAAAGTCAGGGACAGGTCACAGGCTTCAGTGAATTTCTGTTTATTACCAGTGACCTGTCCCTGACTTTTACTAAAAATATCCATGACAAAATCATAGCCTTGTATATTAATGACTCCCACGGAGATATATTCAGAGAGCCCTGCACAGATACAAAATTTGGATCTGCATCCGATCCGCAAACATGGTCTGCAATATAAAGTAGATAGCAGCAGATTTGCAGGGCCCTGTGTATTCAGCCATAGAATAGTATATCAAGTGGCAGAAGCCACATTAGAAAATAATCTTCTTAAAACATCCTAATGTTAAATCAATCTCATAAGGCAAGTCTTTCGCTGAGCGGGAGATGGAATCAAAAAGCTCTTTGCCACCTCTAACATCTATAATTCTTAGCTTCACAGGTAATTTTAATCAGTAGGTACAGAACTAGAGCTTGACATTTTATTTCAGTTTGCTTTTTAACTGAGTCAACTACACAAATACATCCTGCAGTACCTCTCATAGTTGTATGCAACCTTCTGCTAGTTGTATTTTTAATTTTGTATCTAATAACTCCAGCACACAGTTCTGAAAAAACTAAAACTGTCGACATTGTAATTCACGTAATCTGAATAAGCATAAAAAGCATCAGAAAAATCTATTACATTTAAAAAATATGGCCAAGATTTTCAAAACTAGGAGCCTAAAGCCAGGCTCCAAAATCTATATTTAAGCTCAGCAATAAATGGCCTGATTTTCAAAAGTGCTGAGCACCCCGCTGCCTGCTCTAATTAATTTTAGGTTGTAGTGTTTCTAGTGGGGTTCCACCAGGGGTCTTGGCTCTATGATATTTAACATGATCATCAATGACCTGGAAGAAAACAAAAATAATTTCTGAAAGTTTGCAGATGATACAAAGACTGGTGGAGTGGTAAATAATGAAGAGGGCTGGTCACCTACGTTTCCTTTAAGGTGTGCACCTGCACTATGCAGGAAGCCGCCAAGGGCCATGCACTTAATTAGCAGAGCCTCACAGGCATGCGCGCTGCACTCAGGGGTGTGGCCAGAGGTGAGCCTGGAAGATGCCAGTGGGGTGAGGTGGGGAACAGGAGGGAGGTGAGGGATGGCGATGGGGGAGCTTGGGGGTGTGGAGGGTGAGAGGCCTCTCCCCCGGCCCAGGTGCTGCTGCAGGGACAGAGGGCTGGGGTCCTCTCTCCCTGCTGCAGCCCTGGGGCAGACACACCCCAAACCCCTCAATCCAGGCCCCACCCCAGAGGCTGCATCCCCAGCCGTAGCCCTCACCCCCAGCATCACTCTCTGCCCTAGCCCTGAGCCCCCTCCCACACTCCAAACCCCTCAGCCCCACATCACCTCCATATTGGTGCACAAAACAAAATTCATTCTGCACATGGATGGGAAAATTTTAAGGGAACATTGCAGGTCACTGACACAGAGCAATCTTGATCGCTTAGTAAAATGGGCACAAAGAAACAAACAATGTGTGTTTTAATACGGCAAAAGTAAAGTTATACATCCAGGAACAAAGAATGCAGCCCATTCTTACAGGAGAGTGACACTATCCGCCCCGACTCCCAAAGCTTTTTCAGGGTCACTGCTTCCCAGGATAATCAGCTCCCAGTGCAATGCTGTGGCCAAAAAGGCTAATGGGATCCTGGGACAGGAGAATATCGAGTAGGGGTTGAGACGTAATATAATATCTCCATTTGGCACTGGTATGATCACTGCTAGAATACTGTGTCCACAATTCCAGTAGAAGGTGGATAAATTGGAGAGGGTTCAGAGAATAGACACAAGACCAATTAAAGGATTGGACAACCTGCCTTATAGTGATAGACTCAAGGAGCTGAATCTATTTAGTTTAACAAAGAAAAGGCTAGGGTGTGACTTGATCACAATCTGTAAGTACCTGAAAGGGGAAAAAAATTTGATAATGGACTCTTCAGTCTAGCAGACAAAGGTAGAATAAGATGCAATGGCTGGAAGTTAAAGCTAGACAAATTCAGCCTAGAGATAAGACATAAGTTTTTTTTAACAGTGGCTGGCTCACTACAAAAGCAATTTTCCCTCTCTTTTGTTATTGACACCTCCTCATCAATTATTGGGAGTGGACCACGTTCACCCTGACTGAATTGTCCCAGTCACTACTGGTTCTCCACTTGTAAGGTAACTCCCTTCTCTTCATGTGTCAGTATATTTATGCCTGTCTCTGTAATTTTCACTCCATGCAGCCGATGAAGTGGGCTGTAGCCCATGAAAGCTTATGCCCAAATAAATCTGTTAGTCTTTAAGGTGCCACCAGACTCCTCGTTGTTTTTGTGGATACAGACTAGCACGGCTACCCCGTGATATGTGACAGCATTAATAAAAATGTTAACTGGGGAAGGGGGTTGCAGGGAGGCCCTGAAATAGAGGGGGATGGGAGGGTGGAACATGGGGAGCTTGTGAGGGGAATAAAGGAATGCAAGAAGCCCCGGGGGGGGTGCAATTTGTCACTTTGGTAGGCCGAACCAAGAGTACAACCCTTGAGTAATACCACATGTTCCAGAAAGCCCCTTAAGCAGGAGCCCGGGCTCATACAGAAAGAGCTGTTAAACATACTTATTTGGCCAGGTTTTTTCTTAAGTGATGCCTCAGCCTCCCCTATTTTTCATGCATCTCCCTTTTCTCCATAACTCTGGAGTCTTTGTATTAAGATCAGAGAACATTCCAAGGCTTGGCTTATACTTAAAAATTAGATCAAACAAGCTACTTTACTCACGGTTGTGAAAAGTATCGTGCCCTGAGTCCCAAAGTTAGTTCAACCTAACCCCAATGTAGATGCAGCAAGGTTGATGGAAGAATTCTTCTGTCAATCTAGCTACCACCTTTCAGACAGGTGGATTCATCGATGGAAAAAAACCCTTCCATCAGTGTAGGGAGCATCTACACTATGGCACTGCAGCACCGTAGCTGTAATGTTGTAGCATAGGACATGGCCTGAAAGCTATGCTCTAGTTCAACTGCAACACATTAACCTCAATAGAGGAATCAGAGGGAGAAGTGCCATGTCCTGCATTATGCAGGTGGCCAGACTATAGAACTGCAAGGTTTCCTACTGGCCATATGAGAAAAAATAATGAATCAGGTTTTCATGAGAGGGTGGTAAAATCAGCTAAGCCCTATCTATATCCGTGGCCTGACAACTACCGCAGCAGCAATTTTTCCAGCATTGCTGGAACATGGGTACATGTCTCGTGCAGAATTACCTACAAAATTAACTATTGCTGTTTCCTCAGTATTAGCATTATTTGTACTGCATTAGCACAGCAAATGCCCCATTCAGGATCAGGGCACCATTGAGGTAGGAGCTGTACAAACAGAGTACAACAGTTTCTGCTCGAAGAATTTCCTTTAAAACGCTACGTCATTAGGGTTATGAGAGAGGCTTACCTTTTAGATCCAAGCAATCTATCCTGGGAGATAGATCTTTAAATTCCTGTAAGAGAAATAGTAGCACATTAATATACTCAGGAGAAGACAAATCCCTCCTCTAGAATAATACAGAAGTGGAAGGTACGGCAACACTTCCCCTCACATACGAGGGGAGGGCATTACTCCCTGCACCCTTCCGTGAGTTCACTAGAAACCGGTACATACCCACGGTGTTTCTTAGGGCTTGTCTACATGAGGGGATTTAAGCCGCAGCTTTTTTCTGCGCGTCAGATAACACACATTATGCAAGCTGTAGTAATAGCATACATGCAGGACAGTGTGCCCTCAGTCCAGGCACATCATGTGCACACACAGCAGCAGTTTGCTGCAAACTAAGGGCATAGCATTCTCAAACCAATTCAGAGCGGAGAGAATGACCATGGGGACCACTGTCATGCAGGTGTGCGATGCCAGGGAGAGGTACTGTAATACCAAGTTATAAAGTTTGATAATGCTCAGGAAAGTTATTGATGGTTTTGCACATATGGAATTCCCAAGCCATACTGGGGCCATTGATGGGACTCGTGTCTATTATTTCTGAAAGGAAGATTGCACTGTTTGTGAAATACTTTGGAAGCAAGAGAAAAAAAACATCCCAAAGATTATAGCTGCAAGTTGTATTTGGCACAGGATTAGTGAGAATTAGGGAGAAAGACTTGGCGATAGGTGGAAGGCTGACGTGCAGAGACTGGCTCACCGGTTTGTGTAGCCATCTAGGCATTCAATACAGAACACGAACAGCCAGGGCAACAGTGTCCAGGATGCCTATCGCTCTTATTTGGAGTCTCAGGCCTGAAATTGTGCAGCTGTGAATTCTGCTACTAACCTATGCATGGATTGAAGCAGGGGGGAAGAGATTTTTGTGAAGTTCAGTGTTGATTACGGGCAGTGGAAGTGCAAAATTGTGGCAATCCCTGTTGTACCTTGTGTCTTTGCCTACATGTGTTTGTAAAAGCTTAAGAATGAATGCAAACAATTATTTTCTGTGTAAAATGAACTGTTGACTGCTTGTGAATGAAATTATAAAGATTTTCATTAAATAATCTATTACGTAACAAACAGAAACGAACCTTCAACTGAGACAAAAATTTTAAAAATGCTTTTAATTATGAAACTAACTAGCTAACCACGAAGAACCGTTTCATTAAACCAGCAGCGGAAACCAAAACAGTAAAGTACAACAGTTCAGCGCAGAGCATAAAGCCAGGAAGCTTAAAATTACAGGTGACTGTATGTCTTGGTTCTGCTTCTTCTGGTTCATGGGATTTCTGGTGTGGAGTGCGCAGGCTCAAAGTTACCAGGGGCAGAGGGCTCAAAAGAGCTGGATCTTAAGCGCCCCTGCTCTCGGTGTCCTGAGCTGGGGTCTGGGAGGGGAATGGCCTCTGGGTGCACTGTTGCGAGGGTACAGCCAAAAGAAGGAGTTGTTCCCAGTAGCCTGTATTGTCCAACGGCTGCCAAACACGGCTGGGTGCTAGTTTGCGGTACGGCATTGCCTGCGGCCCGAACAGTAACGTGCTGCAACAGGGCATTTTGGCTTTGTGTTGCCCCCAGGAGTTGCCTCTGCATCTTCTTCCATATTATCTTTGGCCATAGCAAAGCTTTTCCTGGCAACTACTACGCTGTCCTTGGCCACTGCAGTGATCTCCCTGGAAAGTGCCTTGTCATATTCCCTCAGGCCTCAGCTACTGCCTCCACCTCTCCGCATTCTTCGTTTTTGGGGCCGGGGGAGGACTCTGTACGATGTCCATGAATTTTTCATCACAGATTTTCTGTTTTCTCCCGCTCAGGTTTCCTTGCTGATAAGGGCCCTCTCCTTGAGGGTCTGGCCAGTACAGGTGCCATAGCTGTGGGCGTATTAAAAAAAAAAAAGGACAAATGGTTATTCATATTCTAGAGAGGCTGTGGTGTTTTTAACATTCATTCCTGGCTTTACCTCCTTTAGATTCTTTCCAGTCTTGAGGAACCTTGGAGACGGTAAGTGGTGCGTGGTTTTGGACTTTTGTCTGTGCCCTATATGCAGTGTGGCTTTGCCGTTGTGCCTTGGAGCACGGGGGTGATGGGAATTATGCAGTTCAGGGTGTGCCTTGGAGCGGTTTTACATGGCATCAGAGGGGTTGGCAGGGTGAATCTTGGGATCGGCTGGACAGTAATGCCCTTGAGGCTGTCCTGATTCGGGATTACAGTGCAATGAGGCTAGGAGGCAGAGAATGGCCTTATTAAAAAAGGCAAAGGGCAGAGCAGCACGATATGCTGCGAAGTTATTCAACAAGATAGTCCCCCCAGTGTGTTGCAGGAGTCACGAGCAATACTGGTGGGAATGGCCATGTAGCGATTCCTTCATCTATGAGCAAAAATGGAGCAATTTCTCAGCCTTAGAATTTGCTCTGTCTCCCCTGCAGACACGTTAAAAGTGCAAAGAAAAATGGACAGGGTTCTGGAATGACTGCCTGAAACATTCACTGTTATCAGTCTGTCAGACTGGCCCTGTAAATGCATATTACAGGGAGCTGTGCTCTTTGTAGCTTTACGGGCAAGCAATGTCCATGTCTACCTCCTGTACAGTGAGAACACGAACCAAACTTCGCTTCCTGGAACCACTGTCGCAATCAACTTCTGCATTTTGCACAAAAGAAAGAAGGTTTTCCTTATTTGACTCTGGCATGGGAGGGGATGGCAGAGAGGCTGAGGCCGCACAATGCTGCCAGCAACTGATTTGGAGACCGTGAATGGGGTTTGTGGGCGGGGGGAAGGGCACATTCACCAGGCAGGATGCTAAGGAAAGGAAAATAAGTCAATAGGTACACAGGCATGTGCCTTCCACAGCACGGGCCTGAAAACAGTTGGTAACCAGGGATTTAGCACATGACAGTGGCTGATGGCGACTACTTCAGTTGGGCAATTTTGGAAAAGTATATGGGAGGGGCACAAAAGGACAGTGTGGGCCAATGGAGGGAGGGATGGACTTTGCACTTGGCCATGGGGCACTTGGAACAGAAGCTAGTACAGCCATACAGCAGAATAGTAAATTAAAAGTTAAATAGTAAGTTAATTTAAAAAAATTAATTAATTAACTAAAAATACTTGCATATGTGAAGGTTCCCTCCACAGGATCAGCCTCCTCAACTGCTGCCTGGGAATCAGGGTTGGCTGGCTCACCTTCTACATGGCTGGCATCAGGTGCCTGAGTTCTGAACAGATCCTGGCTGTCTCAGATCTCCTCACTGGCCTCCTCTTGCTCATGCTCCGATGAATCTTCCTGGTCACCCGGGTGGGGGGGTGGGAAATGTTCTCTGCCGCATTTCTTCCTGTTCCTCATTTTCACATAGGTGTTCCTCAGTGGTTTGCTCTTTATTCAGTGTTTGGCATTGTGGTCGTAGCCCCTCACCAGCACATGCCTCGCAATGCCACAAACAGATCTTTTTCTGGCAACAAGAGCTACCTGCACCAACGCTTCTCCCCAGATGGCATTGAGATCCACAGTCTCAGCATGGATACAGGGGCTGCTTGAGGCATGCTGGAGTATTAAGCTCACCTATCATGGTAAACTGGAATCCAGGAGTGAACGAACAGCCAGCTTATAAATGAGGAAGGGGACATCCAGTCAACTTGATCCCAGGGCAGGAGAGGGCACAGAGGGACAGGTCAATATCTTGCATCTGAAGAAGTGAGGTTCTTACCCACGAAAGCTTATGCTCCCAATACTTCTGTTAGTCTCAAAGGTGCCACAGGACCCTCTGTTGCTTTTTACAGATTCAGACTAACACGGCTACCCCTCTGACACCAGACAGGTCAATAGTCGACTACAAAGCAGTGTGGGATAGCCACTGAAAGACTGTGAAAGATGTTTGCAGTAGCACTGGGTGCACTCAAACAATAGATCAGACTAACTGGCAAATGAAAGACAAAACTTCTGTAATTCAGAGGTGTTAAAACACACACACATTCCCGAAAGACAAAAGTTTTGTCGATGACAAGCGCTGGTGTGAACAGCGCTTTGTCGGCGGGAGCACTCTCCTGCCGACACCACTAACACAGCTGCCGCTCACTCGTTGGGGGTGGAAGTTTTTTGTCAGCAGGAGAGCGCTCTTCTGCTGACCGACAGTGGATACACTGCATGCTTTTTAGCGGCACAGCTGTAGCGACACAGCCATGTCGCTAAAAGCTGCGTAGCGTAGACATAGCCTCATTCGCTTTGCGGTGAAGTTAGCTCATTTTGAAAGGGGACTCCAGAGTTTTCAACAAATGCGAAGTCAGTGAACAACAATGAACTGTCATGTGCATGCAAGTGTTTTCAAAGCAGATTAACCTGAAGAGCTGCTGATTAACCCACCACCACATCTCACCCCTTCCCTTGTGTAGACAAGCCCTTAAAGCAATATTGTTATCAAATAATATTTTGTAGTGTGTGAAGATCAGACAACAAGCTTGGCCACACACAAACCACAGTTGGCAAAGCAGTGGCCACCTTGAGAATCTTACAGCCTAGCAATCTCACTAGAAGACCCAGAGGAAGGTGTTAGAATTTAGCATCTCTTAATACGGTGTTGGAGTGAAGAAGATGTTTGACTGATATGGTTTAGTGTTTGCAGGCCCCATAGGAAGGGACTAGCACACTAGGATTGGATGGGAGCCCTAATAGGTGTGAATCATTAAGCTGGTGGTTAAGATATGAGGGAGAGATATTGAGTTATGTTGGCAATTTTAGACTCTTTGCTGCTGGAGGTATTGAGGAGTGGAGTGGGCTTCTTCATTGGCAGTCTAAATATTTTTGTACAAATGGTTTTTGCTCCAGAGTCCTTATCGGTGTACTCAGCTACAATAGCCATGCCCCTTCACTTACCTCCACAGGCCATACATAGATTAGGAAAAGAGCTAGCAGTTTAAAAACACATGTTTAACTATCATAATTTCAAAAAAGCCTTTGTATCTAGTGTGCACGGGTTAAGTCAGCGTTAGCTGGTTTTGGTCAACCCTAACATGACTTGCCCCATCTACACTAAAAGCGAAGATCTGCTTACGGTCATGATACTGAAAAAATGTTGGCTAACATTGTTTTTAGAACACAATGTATGTTCTTAGTCAAGACATGGCCCTAATATGGCTTCGAAGAATAAGAAGAACATGACTACCTAGGAGGACTGACTTTGGAATTCAGCAGTGTTGCCAATTCTTGCCATATTGGGTGTTTTTCTTAATGCCCCAGCTGCCTGAGTCAAGATATTTTTTAAAAACAGTTCCTAGCTCTCTGTGGAGAAAACCTTGAAAACAAGATCCAAGTGCACCCTAACAGCGCAGGAACCAAATAAAGAGACCCAACACCTTTGTTTTAAATCATCTCAGGATTTTTAAGACCACTGCACAACTTCGGGGGCCTGACTCATGATTTTTGAAAGATGCTACTGGGATTATACAATTGTTAACATTTCACAGAAACTGAAGTTAGGAGGAGCAGTTTCCCCTTTCCCCCACCTGCACCTTCCAGACCCAGAACTATGCAGAGGTGACTCCCCACACTTCCTGCTCTGGGGACCTGCTCCCACCTCCAAGCCATGTGGTCTTAAAGAAGAATTCCAGGGAGGAGCCAGACTCCTCTCCGTGGAAGGCAGAGAAATTCTCAAGCCGGCAGATCAGACACAGAAGCAATCTCAACATGTTCTGTCACAGGGACCATCAGACATTGGTGATGTCATCACACTCCCTTCTACAGTTTTAGCTCTGGTCACTGTCTCCCCTGAACCAACTGGCTGTTTGCACCAGCCCTTTCCCGCCCTCCACGTCACAGTCCCTTCCCACTAGCCTCACTCACTTCACCTGCCTTTGCTGCTCCCATCCTTCCTTGTTCTCCCCTGCCCTCTCCCTTCTCCTTGCCTTTGCTTTTTTGTTTAGCGGCTCAAACTCCACACAAAGAATTAGAGAAGCAAAAAATACCATCTCCATCAGGGAGCTAACGTGACATTCGCATCCATCACTCTGCTCACACATTATATCCCTTTTCCCTTATCCTTTCATCTGTTTTGTCCATGATAAAACAATACAGTCTCCCCAAGAACAGTTTAGGTTTATAAATTATTCCCACACTTGAGAAAACAAAAAATAATGAACACAGCACAAAATAGAAACAATACATAAACTGTGTTGGAAAACTCGTATCCATCTTATTTAAATGGAGTACAAAAAGGAGCCTATCTGTAAGCACTGTACAGAAAGAAAACCATTTGAGAACTAAAGGAAAGAACCCAGACTTCTGTAATATTTTATTAAATAACATATGCATAGTATTTTGGTAACAAATATGTTAGATACTAGCATCCTGCAACACTTTTTCATCTGCTAAAAAACCTGCTCAAGTTGTTAGAAAGCAATGCTATTGTTTTTCCCATATTTGACCGGCATGAAAATTATCCCAAGTATCAACATAGGGTCTGTTTTCAGCAGATTTATGTTTTCAGTTCTGATATGGCTGCAGCTGACTTCTCTAGTGTTTCCATGTCAGTCATACTCCAGGAGCTAAACAGGATTAAAATTTTGTGCTGCATATGTAAGAATATCCACAATACCTGTATCTGCTTCAGTAGTTTGGGTATCTGTTTGCAGTTTAATTTCTGACAGGCTTGTTTGTAGGCAATGATAATTTCCTCAACAGTCACATTCTGGGCTGAAAATGTAAGGGCAGAGATTAAGATTACATTTACATTCATATTTATTCAAACTCAGCTACACAATAAACTGTGTGTCAGGCACTTACATTGACAAAAGTGTGAGAGTTGTGTATAATTAACTAATGCTGTTCCCACCTAGAATAATTTCAAATGGCCAGGATATAAAATAGGCAATTTATGTTCAAAGCAAAATGAGAATCTAATTTTACTATAAGAGTTGAACAGCTACATTACCATAACATAGACATTGATCCTACAGATTTTGTCTGTGCACTATATCGTGTTCATTAACTTTGTTTTCTGTGTGGCTTTTTAACCATTTTATTCAGGGGTCTCAAAGTCCCAGCCCGCGGGCCATCTGTGGCCCGAGAACCTCCCCACTGCGGCCTGCGGAGGAGAGACGCATGCAGAGACATTGCCGGCAATGTCAGCTGCAGGCACCGCCCCCCGCAGCTCCCATTGGCTGGGGGAGATGGACAGAAATACCATCACTAGTCACCGGGCAGAGTCAGCCATGGAGGCAGCATCACTTTTTTCCATAATTAATATAAACAAGTCAAAATACCGAACACAATTATCTGATGCACATCTTGCTGCAATCCTGAAGGTTTCAACTGCTCAGTCACTGAGGCCAAACATCAACAAACTGACAGAACTGAAGCGTTGCCAGGTGTCTGGCAAACCCTAAAAACTCTCTGGCAGGCGAAGGATTGTATAAAGTTGTATGACAGTTTTATTATTTCTAAGAAATTCGAAATAAAAAAAATACAATATAAACATTTTCTTTTCTGAACACATCTTCAGTGACATTATTGGCCCACTGGGAGGATTTGAGGACTGTCCCTAAAGTAAATTGAGTTTGAGATCCCTGATTTTATTGCTTTAAAAATATCTGAACATAAAATCAAGAGCATGATCTATACAGTTCTAGTTCACACTACCACCAACTGATATATATTTAGCAAAAATCTTGAGATAACAAAAAAATAAAAAGGAAATTCTTTAAGGCTGCTAGGCTAAGAAGTCTAACTAATAATGTATTGAACCAAAATACAGGAAAGATTTTAGAAGCCCCTTCCAACAGCAAACAAATGACTAGATTTGCGTAAATCTAAAAACAGATTTGCAAGGATTTCATAGATTTCACTTCTTACAATTATATAATATGATCTCCTGCATAACGCAGGGCAGAGAATTGCATCCAGTGATTTCTTTTTATGAATAGACTTTAATGTCAGAAGTTAAGTTTAGAAGGGACCATCATGATCATCTAGTTTGACTTCCTGCACAATGCAGGACAGAGAACCTCACCCACCCACTCCTGTAATGGACACCAGTAACTCTGCCAGAAGTTAGAAATCCTCAAATCATAATTTAAAGACTTCAAATTACATTTACACTAGTTTAAACCTGCAAGTGACCCGTGCCCCACACTGCAGAGGAAGGCATGAAACCTTGCTGTTAAATTAGATCTTATTTTAGAAACAGATGTAATCTTTAAGGATTTCAAGTGATGGAGAATCAAAAGCATCCTTAGGTGACATTTCCAATGATTAGTTATCCTTACTATAAAAATGTGCATCTTATTTTCATTTTGAATTTCGCTGACTTCAACTCCTATTGATCAGATCTAGTTACACTTTTGTTGGCTAGGTTAAAGAACCCTCTGCTATCAGAAATCTTGTCCTTGTGAAGGTACTTTTGGATCATGATCAAGTCACCTCAATCTTTTCTCTGATAAGGTAAATAGATCTAGCTCCTTAAATCTCACTGTGAAGAACATTTTCTAGACCACACCCAAAAAAAAAAAAATCTGTAGTTCTTCTCTGAACCCTCTCCAATGTTCAACACCTTTTTTACAGTGTGGACACCACACACACTCTTCTGGTAGTGGTTTCACTAATGTCATGTGCAGAAGTAATATCACCACTTTACTCTTGCTCAATATTCCTGTGTTAATATAGCCAAGTAATAAGTCAGCCCTTTTAGCTAAAGCGTCACATTTGAAACTCAGGTTCAGTTGTTTATCTACAGGCCAAAAGTCCTTTTCAGAGACTCTACTTTCTAGTCCGCAGTCCTTTAAATATAGCCTACACTTTTTGTCCTTAGATGTAATGACCTTGCATTTGACCATATTAAAATACAAGTTTGATTGTACCTAGATTACCAAGTGATTTGATAGATCATTGGTACATAACTATTTCATTATTTGCCACATTAACAACCTTTGTATAATTTGCAAAGCCATGATTTTATATCTTCTTTCAGATTGTTGATAAAATATTGAACAGCACTGAAGCGAGAACCATTCCCTGTGGAACCCCACTAGAAACACCCTGTTGGCAGCTAATTCACAATTAACTACACAGACTATCAGACAGCTTCTACTCTATTGATTTTGCACAGTGCTAGTTTGTTTTATTTTTAAAATTAGAATGTCATGTGGTAGGACATCAAATACCTTACAGAAGTCCAAGTATACTGTAACAATTACCCCATCAAGCACACTTGCAATCTTGGCAAGGAAGAACCTGAAGTTCATTTGACAAGACCTCTTTTGTCTTGTTCATTGTTCTTCTTTAAATTTCTAGCCTTTCAAGTCCTATATCACCTGTCACTGCTCTGGATCAAGCTCCCCTGGCTGGACACTCACCAGGCTGCTGTGTTTGGACCAACATGCCAAGTCCATGTGCTTTTAAGCTCCTTTGGGTCTGGGTAGGTTTTAGGTGCTCACTCTTTCTTTGGTCTCTGGCTTGGTCCCTGGGCATAGATTCGTTTGGCACCCATTCTAGGAAAGGCCCTGCAGCCTAGCTGCCCTAGGCCCTAAGATCAGTGCCAAACCCCTCCAAGACTCCCCAATAATTAAGCATGCCCTCTCCAGAGCTCTACCTTAGTGGGAAGAAGAACAGGAGTACTTGTGGCACCTTAGAGACTAACAAATTTATTAGAGCATAAGCTTTCGTGGAAGTGGGCTGTAGTCCACGAAAGCTTATGCTCTAATAAATTTGTTAGTCTCTAAGGTGCCACAAGTACTCCTGTACTTTTTGCGGATACAGACTAACACGGCTGCTGCTCTGACACCTACCTTAGTGGGGACTCTTGTTTACTGTTTAGCTCTTTGGAGACATGATAGTGGAAGGCAACAAGTCAGTCTTTGCAGAGGGATTTCTAAACCACTCACTCTTTACTTTTAGACAACACAAGTGATATATGGCTCCATGCAAAAGAAGAAACACTTATATGCCATTCCCTGCCTCGGTTGTCTCAGCACTCTTGAGCATTCTTTGGGATCTGGACAATGTCGTTTCAGGGGTCCAGGTCCCCTCTCCTTGACTTCAAAAAGAGAAGCCTGTGCTGGACAAGTGTTCGGGAGTGGTCAGCGACCTTGTCCTTATATAGCTTCCAGTACTCTCTCTCGCAGGTGACTTACCTAGTCAGCCTCAACCCCCATCAGATAATCTATTCTTTGAATCCCAAAACATCTAGAGCAGTAGAGGGTTCTCTTGGTACCAGCTCTTCATCCAATGGTGTTTCCATTTGAATAGGTCATCAAGGTTAATGCCCCATCACTGTTAATCCTCTGTTAGCTGCAAGAATTTATTCTGACATTTCCTGTATTTTAGCTCAAAATGGAGGCTACAGAGCCAAGGTGACGGCACAGAACAGTTTTACAAACAAATAGCTTTTCAGAACAAAATGGCATTTGCAGATTGATACAGATACATCCAGACACACACTTGTCACCCATTCCATTGTTTTGCCCACGCCGACTGTCAGGCAAATTGGTGTATCTGCAGACTTTCAATAAGGATTTATGTTTTCTCCCAGGTCATTTACAAAAGTGTTAAATAGCATAAGGCCAAGAACTGATCCCTGCCCCCACCCCAGTAGAAATACACCTATTTAATGATTCCCAGTCTACAATTAAAAACTGCCTGACAGGTCTCAATGTAATTCATTTAATGTGTGCCATATTAATTTTGGTTGTTCTCATTATTAAACTATTGTACAATATCAAACCAAATGCCATAAGGAAGTCTAAGTATATTAAATGAACGCTATTACCTGTATTTTATAGTTACATTCTCTTCTCCTATAAGGCAGGTTGTTTTAACCAGTGTATAGCCTTTTTTAATTGTGGTCTTTGGGGCATCTAGTAAAATGTTCTTAAATAGCTCCTAATTATCATTCAAATTTTTCTGTTTAATTCCCCCCCCCCCCAACTGATTTATCTAATTTTTTACACCTTTGTGATCAGGAGTCCATTTCCGAACTGTCAATAACTCAACATCACATATACCATTACTTGTTTAAAAGTGCTACTACACACACACACACACACTTTTTCACTCACTCTACCCTTCCTAAAATCAGCAGTGCAATCTACTGAACATTTTAGTCATGTGAATCCTCCTCTCAGGTTTCAGTAATGCCAACTATGTCAGAATTCCTTTCACCACGGAAGCATTTCAAATTCTTTTCATTTATTGGTCAAACTGTTACCTTTGTATCCCTTAAAACAACAAAGAGTCTGGTGGCACCTTAAAGACTAACAGATTTATTTGGGCATAAGCTTTCGTGAGTAAAAACCTCACTTCTTCGGATGCATAGAGTGAAAGTTACAGATGCAGGCATTATATACTGACACATGGAGAGCAGGGAGTTACTTCACAAGTGGAGAATCAGTGTTGATAAGGCCAATTCAATCAGGGTGGATGTAGTCCACTCCCAATAATAGATGAGGAGGTGTCAATTCCAGGAGAGGAAAAGCTGCTTCTGTAGTGAGCCAGCCACTCCCAATCCCTATTCAAGCCCAGATTAATGGTGTTGAATTTGCAAATGAATTTTAGTTCTGCTGTTTCTCTTTGAAGTCTGTTCCTGAAGTTTTTTTGTTCAATGACAGTGACTTTTAAATCTGTGATAGAATGACCAGGGAGATTGAAGTGTTCACTTACTGGCTTGTGTATGTTACCATTCCTGATGTCCGATTTGTGTCCATTTATTCTTTTGCGGAGGGACTGTCCGGTTTGGCCAATGTACATGGCAGAGGGGCATTGCTGGCACATGATGGCATATATGACATTAGTGGATGTGCAGGTCATTTACCCCCTGATATTTGTATCCCTTGACACCTTTGGTATGTCTGTTGAGGGCACCATCAATTAAGGAAATCAAAAGCAAACTAAATGAAGAATTTAACATGTTCAGCATAGAACACAATCCTAACTAGTACTAGGGGACTAGAATAATCTACAAGAGCTCCTTTGTAAATATACTCGGCAGGATTTCATATTTTCTATCCCATTAACATCTGTCTTCACAGTATATTTTGCATTAAAAATTCTGTTGAATTTATCACTATGTGGAGGTTTGTATTTTAAGTTATTCTGTTTGATAAAACAAAAACGTTTTAAAGGTTTACTCTAAAGCTTTATGAAAGGCACAACGTATAGGAGTCAGAGTGTGTAAACCCATGTACGTGTACACGTACATAATGAGCCTTACTGTGGTTCACCAAAAGGAGAGTCCTGGTGCTACATACCAGACAGAACTTTACATCCATCACATCTATGCCAGCTGCAAAAAGCAAAATTTTATTTTTGCTGGGATTCCATATAAGTCAAGTTCATGTTTCAGATTCATGGAATTTTTAAGGCCAGAAGGGACTATTTCCTATATCTCATCTGACAACCCACACAGCATGGCGACAGAATTTCACTCCATCATACCTCCATCAAATCCAACAACTTGTGGTTGAGCTAGAATGTATCTTAGGGTAGGTCTACACTTACCTCCGGACCCGGAGGTAAGCAATCGATCTTCTGGGATCGATTTATTGCGTCTTGTCTAGACGTGATAGATCGATCCCAGAAGTGCTTGCCATCGACGCCGGTACTCCAACTTGGCGAGAGGAGTACGCGGCATCGATGGGGGAGCCTGCCTGCCGCGTCTGGACCCGCGGTAAGTTCGAACTAAGGTACTTCGAATTCAGCTACCTTATTAACGTAGCTGAATTTGCGTACCTTAGTTCGAAATGGGGGGTTAGTGTGGACCAGGCCTTAGACATCCAATCTTGAAGACTCCAAGTGATGAACTCACCATATCCTTGGTACATTGTTGCACTGGTTAATTACCCTGATAAATGCTTGCACCTTATTTCCAGTTTGTATTTATCAAGCTTCCACTTCCAGCCACTGGATCTTATTAGAACATAATAAAGGCGATGCTGCGTCAGACCAGTGGTCTGTCTAGCCCAGTCTTCAGACAGTGACCAATGGCAAGTGTTTCAGAGGGAATGAACAGAACATGTAATCATCAAGTGATTGAGGGGGGTGAGTTCAATCCTTGAGTGGGCCATTTAGGGAACGGGGGTAAAAATCTGTCTGAGATTGGTCCTGCTTTGAGCAGGGGGTTGGACTAGATGACCTCCTGAGGTCCCTTCCAGTCTAGGATTCTATGAAGTGATCCATCACCTGTCGCCCATTCCCAGCTTCTGGCAAACTGAGACTAGGGACATTTCAGAGCATGGTTTTGCATCCTTGCTCATCCTGGCTAATAACCATTGATGGATCTATCCTCCATGAACTTATCTAGTTCTTTTTTGAACCCTGTTAGTTTGCTGCGTTCACCAAGACAGCCTTATGGTTGGTTTTAGACCCACGCACTGGTATTATAATGGACAAGAAATCCATTTCTTAAAAATAAAGCAAATGCATGCCAAGTTTCTGATGCACTGGAAGCTGCGGAACAAGAGCATCATATTAAACAATGCAGTTTATTTTGCATGGATCCAATTACAAGGTAATAATAATCCACTGTGGACTGCTGGGGCGGAATGATCCTCATTTAATTATAAAGGAGGATGATTATATCACTAATATAATTGTCAGGAAGCACTAGAAATGTCCCGTTACATCTGCCACGCACAAATTCTAATGCATTCCCTGAAAGCCAAACCGGAGGAATTTTGGAAAATCCAGATAGTAACAGGGTTCTGGTACAGTAGGCTTGTATCACTGCCTATAACAAAGCCACCTAACAAGCATGATACAATATTGTTGTCATCCCTCTTGCTGCACAACATGTATATGTCCAATATGAGGAGAATACATAACATTTCCCTCATAACACCACAGAATAATATATTTATATTTCAACTGCCATGATTCTGCAACTGCAGACTGCCACAAGTACAAGCGGAGTTTAAGAATATTGAGTCTGTTCACTGGGTAAGCCTACGTACTGTAAAATGCCTTCACCCCAAACTACAGTTAGCATTGGTTTGAATTTCTCCTCGGAGGATGGAACACAACAAGCTACTTGTGGTTCTAATGTTACCTACGTACGTTTCATGCACATGAACGAGTCTGAGCTTCCTTGTTCCAAAAGCACTAGCGCAAACATGCAACAGACAGACACACCAACACCGGATGGGAAGATTCTGTTAAAGAGAGAACCTAGACTTTCACCCTGCTGTTTGAGGAAACATTGCTAAAATGACCAAGAACTGGTTTTGATTTTATTTTGTTTTAGTAAACAAGTTCATCTGACAGAGAGCAGGAGTTTGTTTTAAAGACCAATTCCTTTTAGCATGATTTGTTTTCTGGGTGTAGGCTGCTTTAAAAATCTTTATTCATCTCTAAGTGTTTTGTTCCTATTGTAAATAACAAACCGTGTTTTTGCTTTAAGAAGGCTGCCTTGTCACTATACACACCAATGGTTACAGACTCCCAAAGGAAAAAACACCGCAGCCGAACCCAGCTGGACCTGCTGGATAAGAATAGTTTATAGGCAGGGCACTGTAGCCTAGAGCTTGGTCTAATAGTAGAAGAACTGCATAATTCTACCCCTGAATAGGAAAAGGGACATGGCCTGACACATGAGGGGTGCAGTCGGAGAGGCCAGAAGGGAGACAGAGGCTACACCTATTGGGTTCCGGGAAGTGGGCAGGTAAAGGATCCCCCCCCCAGCCTAAGGGGAGGACCCACAGGGCCTAAAACCCAAATGATTACGGGGGAAAGACAGAGGGTACAGCTAGTCCTGTAACTTTGCCATACACAACAGAGCCATTTATAGAGTCACTTTTCAGAGCAGGACTGTGACCTGCTGGTGGCTTTTGATTTGTAGTCCAGACATAGGAACACTTCTGCAAATCCACCAGCCTGGGTTTTAGTACACTGCAAGTCACACTTTTCCCATTCTTTTCAGCTCCTAATAATTGCTGCAACATGTTTACAGATGGACATTTAGCACAATGTTTTTATATTTTGTCCTTTTACCCAGACCTTGCAGAACATTCAGGCTATGGCGAGTGTTTGGTAAATTTTCCATGGATCTGCCAGTGACATCCCAGCAGCTGAGAAATAAACCCTTCTCCCACAAAAACAAAGCCAGCAATCCCATGCAGGCAATCCTGCAGAGGATCAATCACCTGCCGCAAGACAGCTGCGATTTTAACTCATTCTTAAAAAGGCTTGTTTAATTGGGATGAAAGTGAGACAAGAAAACAACATTTGGACAGCGTATCTTTTTCCTGCAAAGTTAGAGTTCACTCCAAGGCCAAGTCATTCGTCTCATGAGGCCCTATGCAGGCCACAACGCTACTGAAGAAAATAAAACACATTTGCTTGAAGAAGAAGTATGTTAGGGTTGAACTGTGAAACTCACTTCAAGAGTTTATACGAAGTACATGGGGGGTTTTTCTTTTGTTTAAGGCTGAGTTACTTGGACAAAAAGCTTGCAGGGGTCCCTTCTCCACTGTTTTTTGTTCCCTCCCACTTTAAGACCTGCTCTTTACATATAAAGCTAACTACGAATTAATAAACAATTCAGCCTTTGGTGCCAATAATATTTCCTGGTTGAATTTTGTCTTGTGGCTTAATGGCAAATATTTGCCCCGTCGATATTATCAGTAGTCAAGAACTTTAAAGTTCAAAGAACAATCATCAACACATGTCCTTGTAGAGTTGGCAATGTCCTTTCCAGGCCCCCTTATTACATTGGGCTAACAGAACTACCATCTTTTTGCTTGCTGTAAAACTTTCATGGAGTGATTGTATTATATTTCCTGTTTTAAAGGCAACCTGATTTTTTTTAAAAATACATTAACAACTGGTTAAGAGGTAACTTGAACAAGATCGATAAATACCTATGTGAGAAGATTTTTGATCTTAGAAGGTTCTTTAATCTAGCAGACAAAGACCTAAAATAAAATGGCTATAAACTGAATTTAGACAAATTCACTCTAGAAATAAGGTGCAGATGTTCAGCAATAACAGGAATTAATCATTGATGCAAGAATTGCCAGACTACATGGTCATAATGATCCCTTCTAGTTTTAATCTAGGGAAGTCTGAAATCATTAGCAGAATGTAATACAAATAAACTTCTGAACAGAATTAAATTGCAAATATATAGTTGTATAAAAAGTTAAATTGAAAGATATTTTTATTAGAGACCCCAATGTTCAGAATTGGACTAAAGTAAAATGACATCACTAACACCAAAAGCAGTATTAACAGTGAATTTAAAGTAATCAATATTAATTTTTGTTTTGGCCTCATGTCATGCTACCTTCCCTAGGATGTGATCTCAGCAGTCGGGCCTATTTACTATTTGGGTGCAACATCTAAATGAAAAACCCAGGTCCTACATGTAGTGGTGTCAAAGAGGGGAGCAGAGTAACAGGTGTTTGAAAATCACCTACTATCCTGTAACCGACAAGGTGTTTGGTTTGTTTGCTGTATCTGCGAAGGTGTTGCATCACTGGTTTCACACCTCTGATCAGGCCACGTTTTTGGTTTGGTTTGCTTGTTGTCTACCTGAGAGATGTATGACCAGGCCCATTGATCAAGCTGGATGTTTGAAGTCTGGGTGGTCGATTCTTCCCTTTTAATAAATGGACAGTGCTGATTCACTAGAACACGAATTTAGTCATGAATAGCTGGTAAGGATAACACACCTTTTCAGCCTTCTGAGCATTAACAATTACTCACCTCATTTTCCCTCACTTTACAACTAGCCACATATGCATTGCCCTCTCCTTCCCAACACAAGCTGGAGGTATTTAGTACCAGCTCCTTCTCTTTTACTCACATGACAGCAACTCTCTCAGTGGCAAAGTAGCTGCAGCACATGGGAGAAAAAAAGAATTTTAAGTTCTCAGGCTCTTCCTCCTTCCCTAAAGTTTATCCCAGCCACAATGAGAAGATGGAGTGGGCTGGAAGAAATGAATCTGCCTTAAGACAAAACTAAAATCTCCAACTCTCCAGGGAAGAGCTTACAACACAATTTGGAGGACAAGAATTACAGGTAAATTTCTCTCTCTCTCTCTCTCTCTCTCTCTCTCTCTAAGAAATAAGTTACTAAAGCTATTAAAAGAATTCCTTTCATGGGAAATTTTGAAATTACTTTCCACCAACAAATTTTGCCAAACAAAAATTCCAAGACTTTAGAATTGGAGGCATCAAAATGGAGTATTTAAATATTTTAATTTTCAAAAAAGAAATTTTTTTTGGTCAAAATTGACAGCTGTCTCTGTGGAAGATGTCGATTTTGACAAAACCACATTTTGCAATGAGAAAACATTCTGGTCAGAAAAATTCTACCAGCTTCAGAAGTTACACATCTTAACTCCTGGAAATGAAAGTGCTCCAGTGATATCTTCAAGGGGCGGGGGAGAAACTAACATCAAAAAATACTTGTGAGGCAGGAAGGCATACCAGACATTCACCGACTCAAGCTCCCAGAAGTTACCATGGAATATTCTGATACAGGAGGATAGGAACTTAAATATTGCAGAATCACATTCACTAAAGAGTAGAAAATATGAAGTTGCTAAGAGTCCTCACTATCTCTCAGTGAAGATACAAAGGCTAGTTGGGTTTTTTTTTTAGAAAATGAAGATAGAGTAATAAACCCACAGAGACCAAAACTAGCTACCAAGACAGCTTCCAAGGGAAGATTAGAGGGCTGGGCCATTCAACTTGGAAAGAAGTGCTCCAACAGAGGTCAAACCTAGATTCACAATATGATGTTGAGTCCAAGGAATAACGTCTTGAAAAGCTACATGGAGTGCTGTTGCTGGGACCTGTTCAACTAGCCCGGACAATACTTGAGTCAGAGGTGTTAAGCTTCTCTCCACCCTACAATGCCCTTATCAGCAACATCTCTGGGGTCAGAGGGATGTAACCCCCACTTGCCACCCTGTGGCTATCTTTCAACTTTAAGAGATCCTGAGACTTCAGTTGTTAGAGATTTAAGGTTATTTTGTCTCTTCACTGTTCTTAGATTTGACCTGATCCTACCAATTCTGTGTGTCTACTTAGGGTAGTGGCTTGCAACTGCAATTCAAGACTGCATCAATTCCCTATATATTACATTCTTAAATTATATACATACAAGGCAGGGAGATGTGTAAGTATCTAGGATTTTATATGAAAAAAAGTGTTGAGGTAAAGAATAAGCCTTTCAGTTGAAAACACAAAATGCAACTTTTTTTACTCCAAGGTGCTCAGATGCTACAGTGCTATCCTGTATTCAAGTTCTTATACCAGGCCCATCACTACGATATCCAAGTGCCTCTTTCAAATCCTCAGCATAGTCCATCTTGGGGTTTGCTGATTTTTCCCCCACTCCCACATCTAGAGTGCTTTCCAAACCACCCTCCACAACAGAAACCTGATTGTTTGGATTAAAGACATTTTAGGAGCAGAAAAGGAATGATGACAGCCTAGGGTACAGGAGCAAGTGTTCCTCATCCAATGTCCAGAACCCAAAGTAAAGTTTGGTATTTTCAGGGATCCAAATACCCTGGGATGGAACCCCTGAGATAGCTACCTCTCTGTGAGCATGAATGTGTTTACGGTTAGCACCATTTGCACAGGAGAAATGCAGAAGTCTTATTAATTCAGGATAGTGCATCTCTGAAAAAGTCACGTGGATGTGGTAGGAAAGCTCCTGTAGGACCGGCCTGGGTGCAATGAGACTGCGGGATCCATCGACATTACTTCAGTTTTCCCTAGTACACACAACATGCTTCTAGCTGCCATCACCCGGTCACCCAACATATGTACCAGCCAGTACCAGTTGCTTTGATGTGCCCTTCCTGCCACGCTCATGTTAGCTTGGGTTTGCTTAGGAAAAAGTTTTCAGCTGACCCATGTCTCGTTCAAGTAGGGCTCCTGCGCATTCCAAGCTTCTTGCAGAAACAGATTCCCTTTCTTCTAAAGGAAAGAGTGCGCCATGACAGGTTTCATTTTGTGGCAATAGCTAACTTTGTGGTTTAACAGGAACATCTTGCAGACTGAAGATGAATATATAGTCACCATGTGCATTTGCGCCTGACTTTAATGCTCAACTGTTATGTGACAAAAGTAAATCAATTTACAAAGAAATTTTATAAAAGTATGCTAATTTACTATGTAAATTATACAGGGAAATGCACAATTTAGTTTCATACACTTTACAAATGTTACAAAAATTCAGTTTCATTTTCATTATTGTCCATGATATGCTATCAACATTAAAACCAAAAGTGAAATTTTTACAGTTTCTGAAGACTTCTTTGTCTAGTTGTTTAAATCCCAGATGCAGGAACATTTTAACTAAGTCACTTTTGTTTTAAAGACATTGTACATTCAGAAAAATTACATTCCTTTCTTAAATGAACAGAGACCATTTTGGTTAACAAAACTAACTAAAGCCTCAATTTTGCAGCTATTCAGATAAGGGAAAAGGAGAAGTTACTTTTTAAATCCTGCAATACCCTTGAAAAAGTTGGGTCTATTGTCATGTAGAAAATAGTTTCAAAATTTAGCTACCAAGGTTTCTTCAGCAAGTCAATGGCATTTGACGTGACAAAGAATACTATAAATTAGCTTCAAAGAACAGTTATACATACTCACTACATTCACGTTATTTAAAACCACAAATTAGTGAAACAATTTTTATCTAAATGTGTCCAGATCATCATCATAATTACCTCTACTTGTCTCTAGTACTGACTTGACAGTTTCCAGCAAGTTTGCCTTGAAAATCAAAGCAAGAACATTTCAACAGAAGCCACTCCCTTTGAACTAGGACAATAGCCATGCCTTCTGCTCAAGCTATATTCTAATAAGAGTAATTATGATTTAGTAAACTCCTGAACACTTTCAGAATGAGCAGGACACAAAAAAGGATGTGTGTCTTTAGAGCACTGTCTGTAGACCACTGCGTACAGGAAACAGATTCAAGAGTTCAGTCTTCCACCCAACGTACAATCTGTAACAGGTTTACCTGAAGCCAGATCTTAATGTTTTGAAGTAATAGAAGGCCCTCAGGGTGTTGGGGCTTTTTTTTTTTTTTTTTTTTAATACATTTTTCTTCCCTGTTCAAATTTTTTAAATTTCCAGCCTTAAAGTCCTTACTAATATAATATTTTAGGTCATCCATGGGAGTTTTAAGCACCCAATAAACCAATAAATTTCAATGACAGCTGGCTTTTAATTTATGTAGATTTTAAAAATCAAAATAATGGACCACTATGATCTGGTCTGACCTCCTGCATGACACAGGCCATTTCACCCAACAATTCCTGCATCAAGCCCATAACATCGTCTTTCAGAAAGACATCCAATCTTTAAAACATTCTACAAAAAGAAGAACAGGAGTACTTGTGGCACCTTAGAGACTAACACCACAAGTACTCCTGCTCTTTTTGCGGATACAGACTAACACGGCTGTTACTATAAAACATTCTAGTGATCGAGAATCCACCACTGCTTTTGTTAAGTTGGGAAATTCCAATAACTTAAAAATGTGCACCTTTTTTCTAGTCTAAATGTATCTAGCTTTGGCTTCCAGCTGTTGGATCTTGTCACATCTCAGCCTGCTAGACCAGAGGTCCTCAAACTTCATTGCACCACAACCTGCTTCTGACAACAAAAATTACTACACGACCCCAGAGGGGCTGGGGCGGGGGGGTAAAGCCTGAGTCCTGCCCCTCGGGTGGGGGGCCCAAAGCCCGAGCCCCACGGCACAGGGCAGGGAAAGGGAGTTGAAGCCTGAGCTTCGATGGGGCTTGGGCTTTGGCACCAGGCCCCAGCAAGTCTAACATCAATCCTGGCGACCCCATAAAAACAGGTTCACGATCCACATTTGAGAACTGCTGTGCTAGACTAAAGAGCCTTCTACTGTCTAACATCTTATCCCAATGGCTGTGAGCTCCTGGGGCAGCACAACTGCAGAGCCGGGCCTTACCCGATCTCTGTGCTGTGTGGTGACACCGGTAGCGAGGCCCTGCTCCAGCCGGGCGGTGCGGCTGTAACGCTGCCAGCCACCGGTGCTCCAGGCAGTGCGGTAAGAGGGCAGGGGCGTTGGATAGAGGGCAGGGGAGTTTGGAGCGGTGATCAGGGGGCGGGGGTGTGGATGGTGGTCGGGGGGAACAGGGGGTTGAATGGAGGCAGGGATCCCAGGGGGCAGTCAGGAAGGAGAGGAGGGGTTGGATAGGATGGCGGGGGTCCGGGGGCAGTTAGAGGATAGGGAGCAGGGGTATGTGGATGGGGCAGGGGTCCCAGAGGGGCTGTCAGGGAACAGGGGGGGTTGAATAGAGCAGGAATCCCGGGGGGGGCGCCAACTAGGAGATGGGGGCTGGGCCACGACCTCCTCCCCTAACAGGCCCTCCATACAATTTACGAAACCTGATGGGGCCCTCAGGCCAAAAAGTTTGCCCACCCCGTCCTATCCCTATGTCTCAGACTCATAGACTCATAGACTTTAAGGTCAGAAGGGACCATTATGATCATCTGGTCTGACCCCCTGCATGCTGCAGGCCGCAAGACCCTTCCCTGGACTCTGCCGTTGAAGTCCCCAATCCTGTGTTTTAGTGACTTCCATCGGCTGAGACCCTCCTGCTAGTGATCCCTGCCCCATGCTGCGGAGGAAGACGAAAAACCTCCAGAGGCTCAGCCAATCTACCCTGGAGGAAAATTCCTTCCCGACCCCAAATATGGCGATCAGTAATACCCCGAGCATATAGGCAAGAGTCTCTAGCCTTACCCTTGTTGGCCATTATGCTATTCATGTACCCTTGCTTGGTTTTCCTTGGCTACTATGTTTTACCATTAAACCATTCCCTCCATAAACTTATCCAACTTAATCTTAAAACCAGACAGGTCCGTCGCCCCCACCGTTTCCCTCGGAAGGCCGTTCCAATATTTCACCCCTTTGACGGTCAGAAACCTTAGTCTAATTTCTAGCCTGAACTTCCCCCCGGCCAGTTTGTATCCATTCGTTCTCGTGTCCACATTAGTACTAAGCTGGAATAATTCCTCTCCCTCCCTTGTATTAACCCCTCTGATATATTTGAAGATAGCAATCATATCCCCCCTCAGCCTTCGCTTTGTCAAACTAAACAACCCAAGCTCCTCTAATCTCTTTTCATATGACAGGTTTTCCATTCCTCTGATCATCTTAGTCGCCCTTCTCTGCACCCGTTCCAGTTTGAGTTCATCTTTTTTAAACATGGGAGACCAGAACTGCACACAGTACTCCAAATGAGGTCTCACCAGCGCCTTATACAACGGAAGCAGGACCTCCCTATCCCTACTAGATATACCTCGCCTAATGCATCCCAAGACCGCATTGGCTTTTTTCACTGCCTGAAGGTCCTTCTCTTTGATAAACAGATTAAATAGACTAAAGAATCCCAGTCTGTAATGCAGATTTTTCAGACCTTGAATCATTCTCGTCACTCTTTTCTGAACTTCCTCCAAGTTTTCAACATTTTTTTTTCAAGCACTGATACCAGAACCGGATACAGTATCCACTAACGGTCTAACTAATGCTGTATAAAGAGCAGTATTACCTCCCTTCTGTTTGATATTCCGCTGTTTATACGCCCCCAGTTTACATGAGACTTCTCTCAGCCACAGCACAGCACTGTGAACTCGTATCTAGTTGATTAGTCACCATGACCTGCAAGTTCTTTACAGAGTCTCTGCTTTCAAGGATATAGCTTTGTGTACAGGACAAATCCTGTAAGTGTGGACCTACGTTCTTTGTTCCTAGATGTAGTGAAACTAGACTGACTAGTTTTTACGCACCATAACAAGGCTACAAGGTTCAGGTTTTCATTGTTGTACAGGGAATTAAATGCAAATGGAAAAAAAAATCAAAAATACTTTTGTTCACATTAGTTTTTGTAAAAAGCTTTTGAATTTATTTTAATAAAGCCTAAATTTTGGACCTGAGTGAAATAAAATCATCCCTTAAAAGGACACCTTTTAAGTTACCTTTAAATAACAGCCTCTGGTTCCTTCTTGCTGAAATAACATATCCTAGAGAAGGATGTTTTCATAAGTAAGTAATCTCTTGCCTGTCAATTTCGTTTTTCCAAGTGTGGATCCTGCACACTCAAGTTCTCCCAGATTCAACCTCTGAACTGTGGACTGCCAATAGGGAAGGCTATGATTTAGTCACGGAGGTTACAGCAATCATGTTTATTGGACCTCTGTGACTTCTGGCGTCAACTGTCTGCACCCCCACCTCGCAACAGGGACCTGCGACGCTGCAACCTCCCCCGCCCCCCTCCTCCACCCACCCACCGGGGTAGTGCACCTGTGATTGGAGCTGGGACTGTGTGCCCCTGCCCCGCAGCTGCAACCAGCTGTTGGAGCTGGGGCTGTGCCCCCGCCATGGCGATGAGGCTCGGCCTGTCAGTCCCCCCCTGCATGGGACTCCAGCTGTCATTCGTCCCCCCTGACCTAACCCTCCCCCCGCCCCACTTATTTTTAGTAAAGTCACAGACAGGTCACAGGCTCCAGTGAATTTCTGTTTGTTGCCCGTGACCTGTCCATGACTTTTACTAAAAATAACTGACAAAATCTTAGCCTTACCAATGGGTGAAGTGAATTGGCTGCTCCAGCAGCAAATATAAAAGCCAGTCAGCAAGCTCTCGTCAAGATTTTATTCTTGATGGCCAGGGGGAAGTGTGTACAGGAAAACAATGGTTTAACTTCAAAAGAAAGACAACATGGGCTACAATTCAGTCCCGTGCCCCTGAATGGGTCTCTTCTCCCCTTCAAATCATCAAGTACCTATCTTTATGGAGCTATGCTACTTGTATGTCCTCAAAGCCCTAGAATTGCGTCTCTTTTTCAAACTCGAAGTAGCAAAAGAACAATCTTTAAAAAGGTCTGCACAAACATTTCTAAGTTTATATAGGAAGAAAAGCAGGGCACTAACTCTTAATAAACCAGCTCAGTTGGGTTGACCTGCCACTCCTAGTATCTGTAAATATTACCAAGCCCAACCGTAAAATTTATTTGCTTTTAAACAGATTAAGGAGTCCAATCTCCAGGGTTGGATAGAATTGCAAAAAATCAAATGCGTCACCCAAGGCCTGTGGGAGGCACCTGACAGGGCTTGGGGCTTAAGACCCGCTCCTGCTGAAGCCCCAAGTCCTGGCAGGTGCCCCCTGCAGGACTGAAGCCCTGAGACAGACACACCCCATACTGGGCAGGAGCCCCTACCCCACTACCCTGCTGCAAGGCAGAGGTCCCAAACTTCCCCCCAAGTCTAGTAGCTGGGGGGGGGGGGGAGTGGGAGAAGAGGGGGAAGACTCCGCAAGCTGCACTTTAATGGTAAAAAAGAGCCACATGGGGGTCATGAGCCAGAGTTTGGCCACCCCTGCCATATGCCAAACCCAGAGGGTAATCAGGGAAGAGGGCCTAACCCAGCCCTGTAGCCCACCCTCTGTACAAACACTGGCAGCTGCAGGTACATGGTCTTCCCTGGCGGTGATGTGGATCTACCTTTTCAAAATGTTCATGGTCAGTCATTCTGGTAGGCTACCAAAGTTTTCCTGAGGAATGGAATTTGACAATTTATACCTCAGCAAAACCTGAAATAAATTTCATGGGACCAAAAAAGACACTTTTTGCCCTCCAAATTTCAGAGGCCTGCTGCAAACAAGGGAGGTATTAGAGGGTCTTAAAAGATTATTTTAAAAATTATGGAAAGCATTAGCATCCTTTATATTTAAGTTTCCTATCAGCTTCCCCTATCTGCTTGTAGCAGTGACATTCAGAAGACTCTCACTATTACACTTTTACTATTTGATCAAGAATGAAAATCTGGGCGTATTTTAATGTGTGTCGCAGGCATTTTCAGTGGCTGGTGGTCTAGTAGAGATCAACTTACAGTAACTGCACCTGGCCATTTGCCCAGAGCCACTCAGCCACATAAAGCTTACTCTGAGGATCAATGCAAAAATGGTTTGAGGGCTTAAACCTATGCAGTATTTCCTTTTAAGTTTCAAATGGCTCTTTGGCAGGCTTTATTAGGAAATATGTATATAAAAAAAATCAGAAGAGCTTGTTTGGCAAGCTTTAAAAATATGCAGGGGAGGGAGAGAAAAAGAGCTTTCCTTCTGCTCAATGAACCAGGCATGCATTTCTAACTCTCAAAAATGTGAGAGGGAGTGTGGAGTTATTTCACCATTCCCGTGTCTCCAAAATCACCATGGCCAAATCACGAAGGCAGGGGTTCTCAAACTGGGGGGTCGGGACCCTCAGGGGGTCACGAGGTTATTACACGGGGGGTCGTGAGCTGTCAGCCTCCACCCCAAACCCCGCTTCACCGCCAGCATTTATAATGGTGTTAAATATATTAAAAAGTGTTTTTAATGTATGGGGTGGGGTCGCACTTAGAGTCTTGCTGTGTGAAAGGGATCACCAGGTAAAGTCTGAGCACCCCTGCACTAAAGGGCCCTTCAACATCATTAGTGAACTCTGCTTCTTTTGACATGCTGGCTCATTCTCCACCTCTCTTGGTTTTCATAACTCTGCTTTTTGGATTCTCTTATCTTACTGATGACTCCTTCAGTGTCTCCTTGTCCTCCCCCCACTTGTCCTCCTTTTCCTCCTCCTCTTAATTGAAGAGATCACTTGCTATCTTTACCCCAAGCATGGCGTACTCCTGCTTTAGGTAGGAATTTTGGTAGACCTACCTAAATCTCTGCTGATTTTCTCCTACTCTCATACTTCATCACTCACATTGGCTCTTTCTCCTATGCAAGGCTTTGTATTATCAGACTGCCCCCTACACTTCTCCACTAAGTGCCCCATTTCTAGGGCTGTGAGTTTGTCACGGAGGCGACGTATTCCCGGCCAATGGGAGCTGCGAAGCCAGCGCTCTGGGTGAAGGCAGTGTGCAAAGCTGCGTGGCCACGCCTCCACCTAGGAGCTGAGCGAGGATGATGTCGTTGCTTCCGGGGAGCCCCCCGGGTAAGCACCACCCAGAGCCCTCCTCACCCTGTCCCATGTCCCAACCTCCTGCCCCCTCCCACACCTAAACTCTGCTGCTGCGGGGAGTGGGAGTTGCGGAGCCAGGTAGGGAGCCTACCACCAACCCCCACCTCCCCCAGCACCAATTTGCGTCCCAGGCCATGCACCGCCCCCCACCAGCACAGGTTGTTGTCCTGCTCCAACATCAGAACATGTACCACAAAGAATAACCACCTCAGATCATGAGACGTGCCTACTATGCACCGGCCACCATGAGTGGGAAAAATGAACGACAATGGCCAAAGCATACTGGAGCTCTACACCCACTGAGGACTGAATTACCAACATGTATCTCCAGAGATCACTGCCAGGTCTTGTGTAGACACCCAGGGCCAGACTCTGGCACCAATTGGATTTAATTGTCAGCCACAGAAAACACTTACAGGACATTCTCCATACTCGCAGTTTTCACAGTGCACACTGTGACACAGACCATGCTGCAAAATAAGATTTCACTACAGAAATTCCATCGTACCAAACAAAGCTGTTGCCCACACATTAACATCAACAAAACAATTCACTATGAATCTCAGGGAGAAGCGATCATCAACTGCATCTCTGAATGCTGTATGGAACATACAGACTGAATATCCTTAGAGCTGCAATATCAGGTTTTGGTAAAAAGATTGTACGAGATTAAGACTGATTTGTAGCATACACTGAAGAAATGCTTCCAGTTATTGAAGCAAAGCACACAACATCTCTCCATCACAATAGGAACACCTCTTCTGAGAGATGTGCTAGCCTCAGAATGGCCAAGAGCACATTACAATGTACAGCAAGACAATGACTTCAAATCATACTGGATTGATCTGTGCGACAAAATACAAACATCCTTTGAGAATGGAGATCTAAAAGATATGTATGACAGAATCAAGAAAGCAATAGGTTCTTCAGCCAAAAAGATAGCCCCCCTCAAATCTCTTAATGGAGACCAGGGTGAATAAAAAATGGTAATCAGATACTTTTTAAAAAAGCATTATTCAGTAAAAATTTAACTTAAAAACAGAAGTCGCGTGTGTGTGAGTGTGTGTGTCCATCAACAGCTACAATATCAGATATTTCCCTTTATTTTGTAATAGTACAGAACTGATAATTCAAACATGTTTGAGTCAGGAAATACTTCCCAGCTGTGCAGGGTTTAAAAACAAACCAAATAATAAATAAAACAAACAGTAACAGCCCACAAAGCAAGCACATCACTCAAGCACAAACCCTGCAATCTCCTGGCTTCTCCAATTCTCCCACATTCCCACTCAGCCTTTACATGATCCTTCAGTGTTTTCTCCTCTCCAACTTTCTGTCCTTAGCCCCCTCTTCTTCTCCCTCTACAACCCTGTCCATGGGCAAATTCATTCAGAGACAACTTCAACTATCATCTCTATGCTAACAAGTCACAGATCTAGCCCTCAATGCTGGACCCATCACTTTCTGGCCAAACTAAAATCTTGACCTATCTTTCTAACATCTCATGCATGTCTAGCCAGCCTATGTTTCTGATAATTCCTCACAGATGCCCTGCTGTCAACTTAAACAGAGCTCTTGACCTTCCCTCTCCTAAAGTTCACTTTCCTTTCTCAGCCATCATGGACAACACACCATCCTCCCTGTCACTCTGGCAAATAACCTGGGTATGGTCTTTGACTGTTCCCTTCCTAGAGACACACTTGAAAGCTGTGTCTAGATCTTGCCTTTCTTCCTGAACAAAATCTAAGATTCAGCCTGTCCTCTCTATCCACACATCCAAAAGTCTTATCCAGATCATCACCATCCCACATTAACTGCTGCAACATCCTCTTCCTAGCAGGCCTTGACAAATGCCATATTACCTCACTTAAAAACATTGCTACAATGATCAATTTTCCTACTTCAGCCATATCACCCCCTTTCTTGCATCCCTCCATTGGCTCCTCTCTCTCTCTCTCTCTCTCTCTCACACACACACACACACACACACACACACTTCACCTTCATTTACACAACTCTTCCTGGCATAACCCACCCTGTCACCTTATGAGCTACTGAGAGGTCAAGCCAAGCCTCCACTCTGACAATTATGACAGTTTTGACTGTTCATTTGATTGTCAGTTTAGCTGTTAAATTTTCAAACGTTTTCTCCCCTTCCACATGGAAGTAATTACTCAAATATCCATCAGATCAACCTAACTGCCCTTCATAAAACTCTCCTTTGACATGATGGCTACAAAAACCTCAACAATAATACAGTAGTTGGTGTGATTTGACTACTTCTTGTTCATAACAGTCTCATTGTTACATTGTGTTTCCCCCCTCCACCCATCTCTTTATTGCATCTACCAGTTACATTTTGTCATATCTTAGATACCTTTAGAGCGGGAACTAAATTTTTGTTCTGCGTCTGTACAGCACCTAACACAATCAGGCCCTGAGCTCTGTCTGGAATCCTTACATGCCACCTGTGATGGGGCGGCTGCCCCTCACTGGCAGAAAAAAGGGTTAACAGCAGCCCTAGGGAGGCTGCGCCGGAGGCAGACAATTAGAAAGGAGCTGAGAAGAGCACATGGTAGAGAATGCGGGCAGCACGGTCACCCCAATATAAGGGTAGGACAGAGGACTGTGGGGATGACTGCCAAGATACAAGGGGGGGTTGACAGATTGAAGGAGA
The DNA here is from genome assembly GCF_013100865.1 of Trachemys scripta elegans. Lineage (NCBI taxonomy): Eukaryota > Metazoa > Chordata > Testudines > Emydidae > Trachemys > Trachemys scripta. The sequence continues at coordinate 812,463 of NC_048313.1, read as the reverse complement.
GATATTGAAGGTGGGGACAGTGGATCCAGAGTATGCAGAAGTCTTCTTTGCTGAGGGTTCTTGTGACATCCCAGGCAGAAAGGGACTGACAGACAGCAGGAAAGGCTCGAGACCCTGCTGCAGGAAATCCTGGAGAACAAGCAGAAGCAATGCAGGCACAGTGATACCTCCAGACTTACTTGCGGCAGCTGGCCAAGCAACAGCAGGTCTTGGTAAAGCTCCTGCAGAGAGCGGGAGGAGAAGCCAGGCAACAGGGCCAGGAGGCCAGTGGCTGGACTAGGCGAATGTTACACCTGAGGGCAACAGGAACACTGAAAGGGAGAATGCCCCTGCCAAGACAGGGAACAGAAGCATCACCTTGAGAACGGGAAGAAGAAAGAGCCCAAGAGAGTCCCCCTGTGAGGATAAGTTGGCAGCTGCTGAGGAGGCCCTGCAAGTAGCCAAGGGGAACTCAGAGTTCCAGAGACTCCATGTCCGGTATGGATAAGGAGAAGGAAAATGTGTGTTTTCTGCTGGAAGGTGCAAAACAAGAGGGATAACCTGCGGACGCAGCTTAGACAGATGCAGGGCAGGAGACATCCCTACCCCCAAGGGTTGCAGTCTTAAGGGGAAAGGTGTGTGATGGGGCAGCTGCCCCTCACTGGCAGAAAAGGGGTTAAAAGTAGTCCTAGGGAGGCTGCACCAGTGGCAGTCCATTAGAAAGGTGCTGAAAGGAGCATCCAATCATGGCCCTGCAGGCTCATATAAGGAGGAGAGCAGAGCAGAGGGCAGTTGCTGACTTGAGCTTGAGACTGACAACAAATGTAAAATAAGTGTTGATAACCTTTGGTTTGGTTGTCTCCCCTCTCCTTGTTAGAATTAGTTACTACTGAAGACTGTTCATGTTGCTACCAACAGACAATACATCAAGAATACCAATACTACATAGAATTAATTGCAACAAGCTAATGTCTCATTTTACCCCACTATCCCAAGTGTCTACTGTACAATATTTAACAGGGCATTTGCATACGTATCATTGCCAACTGTTTGCATCACTGTACCCAACCAGTATACAACAGCAGATTACAGAAAAGCAACAGAATATAGCAGCTGCCAAAATAACCAGAAGAGTTATTTATTAACATGCTGCATTAGCTCATGTTTTCTAGAAGAGCATACCCACCAAGTCCCAGATTAGTTTCCCACCACTGCACCACAAAAGACAAAAAGACATGGTTCTAGTATAAATTCATGTAATGCTGATGCTTTAACTTCTGCCAGCCTTTCTAATGTTTGTTCTGTACACCTATTTTTGAATACAATTCCAAGGAAACAGAACCTAAGGAAAATGTGCTGTACAGTAATATACAATAACCTTAGAGTAAGCACTGCAATCGCTACTCACATCAGGGTGACTTAAACATTGAACAAACCCAAATTAAAAAGACTTAAAACCTCTGTTACTACGACATGCAAGGAAAAGCAGCGTTCTACCTAGGAGTACTTTTGTGAACAATTAAAATAGTTTAAGATTACATTAACAACAATATCCTGGATCTCACATAGTAAGATCGTAAGAATTTCTAAAATTAGCATGCTCCTCTCTTTTTCAGCAAGCTCCTCCCAGTCTTCAAAAAGACACAGACAACTGCACTGGAGACTAATGGTCTACAATAGAAGGATCCAGTAATTTTACTTTTAAACTAGATTCCTTTTTGTTCAAGATAGAAACTACAGGTTTAAAACAAAGATGCTAACATGAATGAACAATATGTCAAACTGCTGCCTCTAGAAAATTATGCATTAATAACTAGGAATCAAAAGTGGGGGGAAATTAAACCAATAGCTATCTAAACACACACCAAAAAAAGCCACATGTTAGTAAGGAAGTTTCACTTCATTTTGTTAAGGAAAGTCATCGCTTTCATTCACAAGTTTAAATGCATCTTTTTTATCGCTTGAGTACAGTAAATAAACATGCCTCCCAATATGTAATTATGGTTTCATAAAAACCAAGCTATAAAGTCAGGAACCACAAATCACCAGCCAAACTAGCAGAAGCATGCAAACTGTCCACGTACTGTACAGTCAATAAATACCTAGATTAAGCTGTGAGGTCATAACAAGGACCTCAATACACAACACCAGTCTGCCACAAGAAGCAAGCTATTTTGGGCTTAGTATTTGCAAATTAATTCAACTGTGCCAGATAGTTTCTTCTACTTTGTTTTTATTTTAAAAATCACGTTTCTGGGTATAATTCTACAGACAAACAAAATCTGTCAAGGAAGCAGACATTTAAACATGAAACGGGGAAGCTACATTTCAGAAGGTTGGCCATTTTGATTTATAGGGGCAGAAAACAAACACCTCACCTGTGTTGCCATTCAAATAATGCCAAAAAAAAAAAAAAAAAAAGGTTCCTCAGGTACTATGTAAATTAAATGCATAAATGAAAAAAAGTTTCTCAAATGCAGCTTTATATGGAGTAAACAATCTGTTAAAGTCTCTCAAGTGCTGGGTGCCAAACTCAAGTTACTGAAATCAAGTGTCCACATGGGGAGTTATTCGGGGAGTTATTCTGCAATAGCTTATTCCAGTCAATTTCCCTGTGCAGACAAGACCTACGTCATTGATTTCCCAAGCCAGAGAAACAGGAACTGCCCTGGGGAGAAGAAAATAACCTTGCTCTCTATGGAAAGAGAGGCAAAACTGATAAAGAAGCTTGTTGGTTGTGGCACTATTCCTTTGCAATCAATATTGAGTCAGTGACAACACAGTGTAGGTGAAGATTAAGAGAACTCTTCCAGTTCTCCTTGCTTTTCTCTTTGCTAATCCAAAAGATCAAATTATTTTCTAGCAAACCATTCCAGAAACATTGGCCAGAATCAGAAATTCAGTTTTGAAGGAAAAGAAAACTAAACTACAGGGAAGCTGCAGCTTTGAAACCTCATTGGTCTCTATCCTGAGGTGGAATCCCACAATTCTCTCATTCACAGACAAGGTCTCTGAGCTATAGCATCCCTGTTTACCAACTGTGCTTCCTTAGCAGGCCCAGGTGGGTTTGGCACCTGCAGAAGAGCCTTCCCTCATGAGTTGTGACCAGCGAGTGATTATATAGCAACACAGTACAGCTACTTCAAAACAAAGTACTGTTTATCCATCCACAGGAACATAGCAATTGGAGAAAAGGATTAACACAAAGAAGTCTACATGTATCTCGTCTTACCTAAAGATTAGCATTTCCGGCAAAGCTTTGGCTGGCCCCACTTATTCCAGGTACCAGTGCATTAAGTCTGCTTCCCTACAGTCAATGCCTCAGATTTTTATCTATTCTAGAAATTCTTGTTTTGGGTTTCTTGCCTGAAGACCCCTGCCCCAAGCCAGGGGTGTTGGGCCCAGCTCAATTCATAGGACTACATTTAAAAGATGATGACATCTGTATCATCAGTTAAGTACCAGGTGTCACAGGTCCACAGTAACTATTTCTCAAGTATCAGGGGGTAGCCGTGTTAGTCTGTATCTACAAAAACAACAAGAAGTCTGGTGGCACCTTAAAGACTAACAGATTTATTTGGGCATAAGCTTTCGTGAGTAAAAACCCTTGAGGACACCACTAACTCAAGCCTTTAGCCATCACCTTTCTTTAGGTGGGAGCTCACATCTCTCCCTCCAGACTAGGGATTTAGGCTGAAATTCCCTTGCAATTTACTAGTATCAGAGGGATAGCCGTGTTAGTCTGGATCTGTAAAAGCAGCAAAGAGTCCTGTGACACCTTATAGATTAACAGACATATTGGAGCATGAGCTTTCGTGGGTGAATACCCACTTCGTCGGATGCATGTCATGCTCCAATACGTCTGTTAGTCTATAAGGTGCCACAGGACTCTTTGCTGCTTTTGCAATTTACTGTGATTATCCCAACAGGTCTGACTTTAACCCAGTGCCTGCAGTTCTGCTGTTTCCCAGGGGAAGTGGCAGGGTGTACCAGTGACCAGCCAGCTTTCACAAAGCAAAATGCATTTACTTAGGACAAAGCATTAGAGAAATCATTACAAAACAAAACACTCCACATCTGGGGTGGGCAAACTACAGCCTGTGGGCTGGATCCAGCCTGCCAGCCATTTTAACCCAACTCTCAAGCTCCGGGGCTGATTCATGCAGCTCCCAGAAGTAGCGGCCTGGCCACGCCTCTGCATAGGAGCTGGGGGGTGGAGGGGGGAGGGAGAGGCATGCCACTGCTTCCAGGAGTTGCTTGAGGTAAGTGCTGTCCAAAGCCTGCACCTCTGAGCCACCCACCAGCACCCCAACCTCCTGCCCCACCCCGATCCCCCTCCCGCCCTCCAAACCCCTCAGTCCCAGCCCGGAGCACCCTCCTGCACCCCAAACCCCTCATCCCCACCCCAGAGCCTGCACCCCCAGCTGGATCCCTCACCCCCTACGCACCCCACCCCAATTTCATCAGCATTCATAGTCCACCATACAATTTCTATATCCAGATGTGGCCCTTGGGCCAAAATGTTTGCCCACCCCTGCTCTACATATATGCAAAACTTAACAGGTGTCACCCATCTTCCACATGGAGACCCTGGTAGATTTCAAAGTCCTTCAAAACTTTCCAGCAAGGTTTTGCCTTCTTGGTTAAGTCTCATGTCAGTTCTTGTATGAAAGAGCTTCACAAGTCAGTTCAGTCTGATCCTTTGTACACCTAAGTTTTTTGTATGCTGGGGCTCTTGAATACAGTCAAAATGAGCATATGCAGTTTCCTCCATGGGTGGCACTTCTACAAACTTACTTCCTTGTCCAGGGATTTGCATTAGTTATTTCCAAGTGATTTTAGTTCCTGCAGAAAGCTCTGTAATCATCCCCCATAGAGCCAGAATACCCTAGTTCACAAAGATACACATAAAACATTTATAGATCTAATATCCATGAACATCCCTTGGGACCATAGCATCAGGACCATCTCCACACAATAGTCTGAAGTTTCCATTCTTCCAACATCTCACATCTGTCATAACTGTTACTTAAACCTTCCTGCAGATAGAGGTAAGGTACAGCAGAAGTTTGCTATACAAGTTCAAAAGACTAACAGCATAAACAAACATATTACCAGAAGCTCCCATGTCCTTCATACTTAGTAAAAGGAAAAAGTGACCTAGAGGAAAGTAATCCCCAAAGACAGCAGCTTAAGGCCCTCAACAGTAGTATTAGATGAGCTAGGTCTACTATTTCTAGGCCAAGTCTAGGCCTTCCCCCCGCACCTCACACCATGACTAACACAGTGGTCCCTAAACTTTTTATCCCCCCCCCCCTTATCCTTGTCCCCGTCCCCTCACCGGAGCCAAGGCCAGAGCCACAGATGGGGTAAAGGGGCTGAAGCTGGGGCCAGCAGCAGAGCTGGGTGGTGCTCCCTTTCCACTGCCTAAGGGGGAGGGATATGCCCCCCGAACATTCCTCCATTCCCCCCTAGGGTAGCACACCCCACAGTTTGGGGACCTCTGCTCTAACAGCATCCCAATGCAAGAGACTCACTGGTATCTAGTGAGTTTTAGCTGGCCTGACCAGTTCAGTGTTCATTAATTGAACCAGTTCAATTCATTAATTGAAAACTATCTAAGATATGCATCATGTAAGGGTATCCCTGGAAAACTTAACACACTGATCATTAATATTCTTACATAGTATATGTATAGTAAATGCCCAAGGACCAAACAAGAAATGTGAAACTAAAAAGTGTGTTTATCAGACAAGTCTGGGGAGCGAATAAACAGGTTTCTCCGAAAGGACAAGCCGATGCCTCCAGTCAGGTGTCATCTGAGTCAACCAGCAATCACATATCAAGTGACCGTTCATTTGCATTGGAGAGGGTAAGAACAGATCAATTTGCATTTTAGCAAACAGTGGGGGATGAAACCAACATGAAACTTCCTTCTCCACCAGATTCCATGTCTCTTTCCTCACAGCTTGAATGAACTTTAATTTTGGGAGGGGAGGAGGCGCAATCTTCAGAAAATCCATTTCACAGGTTCACTGGACTAGAAAAGAGGGGGAAAGAATCCCAAGTTAACTTTCATCTAAGAGGACACAGGCAAGTAGCATCACGTTCTGCTGTGGAAAGTCCTGACAGACAGTCAGTCATGCTGGGCAAAGAGAGAAGCCATCTTAAATAGAGTCTGTACCTTCCTAGATTACCTTCCTTTTAGATGTGTATTTTTCACTATGAGTATTTTGCTTGTAACCATCTTGACCTTTATTTCTTTTACTTGGCATCACTTTACCTATGTCCTGTTCTTAATAAAAACTCATTTTATTTAAATCTACAAGAACTCAGTGTTGTACCTGAAGTGATTGTTAACACCAGTGAATGTGGCAAGCTGCTCGGTATAGACTCTTTAAAGGAGAAAACAAACCTTATTATTCCTCCAAACAGTCCAGGAAAGGGTTAGGCATTGCAGAACACATGGTTTTGGGAAAATTCAGGACTGGGATATGCTGACGTCACTTGGCTAGTTGCCATCAAGAACGATAGTTATTACAGCATGACTGGGGTGTAACAAGCAGGCTACCGGAATCAGAGCTCTGAGTCATAGCTGATTAAGACAAAGACACTCAGTGCATGCTTCTCTGTTGGCTGTCGATGTTCAGGCTAAAAGAACAAGGAGCACTTGTGGCACCTTAGAGACCAACAAATTTATTTGGGCATAAGCTTTCGTGGGCTAGAACCCACTTCATCAGATGCATGGAGTGGAAAATACAGTAGGACGACACACACACTGAAAAGATGGAGGTTGTCATACCAACTCTAACAAGACAAATCAATTAAGATGGGCTATTATCAGCAGGAGGAAAAAAAACATTTGTAGTGATAATCAGGATGGCCCATTTCCAACAGTTGACAAGAAGGTGTGAGTAACAGTAAGGGGGAAATTGGCATGGGAAAATAGTTTTTAGTTTGTGTAATGACCCAGCCACTCCCAGTCTTTACTTAAGCCTAATTTAATGGTGTCCAGTTTGCAAATTAATTCCAGTTCTGCAGTTTCTCGTTGGAGTCTGTTTTTGAAGTTTTTTTGTTGAAGAATTGCAACTTTTAGGTCTGTAATTGAGTGTCCAGGCAGGTTGAAGTGTTCTCTGACTGGTTTTTGAATGTTATAATTCTTGACGCCTGATTTGTGTCAATTTATTCTTTTGCGTAGAGACTGTCCGGTTTGGCCAATATACATGGCAGAGGGGCACTGCTGGCACACGATGGCATATATCACATTGGCAGATGTGCAGGTGAACGAGCCCCTGATGGCGTGGCTGATGTGATTAGGTCCTATGATTGTGTCCCTTGAATAGATATGTGGGCAGAGTTGGCAACGGGCTTTGTTGCAAGGATAGGTTCCTGGATTAGTGTTTTTGTTGTGTGGTTGCTGGTGAGTATTTGCTTCAGGTTGGGGGGCTGTCTGTAAGCGAGGACTGGCCTGTCTCCCAAGGTTTGAGTGAGGGATCATCCTTCAGGATAGGTTGTAGATCCTTGATGATGCTCCTGAGAGGTTTTAGTTGAGAGCTGAAGGTGATGGCTAGTGGCGTTCTGTTACTTTCTTTGTTGGGTCTGACCTGTAGCAGGTGACTTCTGGGTACCCTTCTGGCTCTGTCAATCTGTTTCTTCACTTCACCAGGTGGGTATTGTAGTTTTAAGAATGCTTGATAGAGATCCTGTAGGTGTTTGTCTCTGTCTGAAGGACTGGAGCAAATGCGGTTGTATCTTAGAGCTTGGCTGTAGACAATGACTTGTGTTATGTGGTCTGGATGAAATCTGGAGGCATGTAGGTAAGTATAGCAGTCAGTAGGTTTCTGGTATAGGATGGTGTTTATGTGACCATCACTTATTTGCACTGTAGTGTCCAGGAAGTGGACCTCTTGTGTGGACTGGTCCAGGCTGAGGTTGATAGTAGGATGGAAATTGTTGAAATCCTGGTGGAATTCCTCAAGGGCCTCCTTCTCATGGGTCCAGATGAAGATGTCATCAGTGTAGCGCAAGTAGAGGAGGGGCGCTAGGGGACAAGAGCTAAGGAAGCGTTGTTCTAAGTCAGCCATAAAAAAATTGGCATACTGTGTGGCCATGCAGGTACCCACAGCAGTGCCGCTGACTTGAAGATATACATCATCACCAAACGTGAAATAGTTGTGGGTGAAGACAAAGTCACCAGGTTTGCCGTGACATTATCGGGGATACTGTACCTGACAGCTTGTAGTCCATCTTTGTGTGGAATGTTGGTGTAGGGGGCTTCTACATCCATAGTGGCAAGGATGGTGTTTTCTGGAAGATCACCAATGGATTGTAGTTTCCCCAGGAAGTCAGTGGTGTCTGGAAGATAGCTGGGAGTGCTGGTAGCATAGGGCCTGAGGAGAGAGTCTACATAGCCAGACAATCCTGCTGTCAGGGTGCCAATGCCTGAGATGATGGGGCATCCAGGATTTCCAGATTTATGGATCTTGGGTAGCAGATAGAATACCCCTGGTCGGGGTTCTAGGGGTGTGTCTGTGCAGATTTGTTCCTGTGCTTTTTCAGGGAGTTTCTTGAGCAGATGGTGTAGTTTCTTTTGGTAACCCTCAGTGGGATCAGATGGTAATGGCCTGTAGAATGTGGAGTTAGAGAGCTGCCTAGCAGCCTCTTGTTCATATTTCCGACCTATTCATGACGATGACAGCACCTCCGTTGTCAGCCTTTTTGATTATGATGTCAGAGTTGTTCTTGAGGTTGTGGATGGCGTTGTGTTTTGCACGGCTGAGGTTATGGGGCAAGCGACGCTGCTTTTCCACAATTTCAGCCCATGCACGTCGGCGGAGCATTTAAGGCACCCAGAGTTACAGGGCAAGCGGTGACACAGCTCTTCACTGGTCTGGACTGCGCCCCAGAACGTGACACACACCCAGCAAAGATTCCTCACAGCTGCCTCCTTCCCAGAAATGAGGTGTTTCCAGAGGGCCTGTCTCTGAATGAACAGATGCAGTCTACCAAAGAATGGAAACCAAATAGAGTCTAATGACTCTAGAGATTACTCAAATATTCCACACCCACTGAAAAGGTAGTCAAGCTAAGAAGTCGCCAAAAACTGCCAAATAGCAATCAAAAAAGCAAGGGGCTGAAAAAATATGACCTGGCCCATCTGTGACCATAAGTAAGAACAGGATAGGAAGCTGCCTCCTTGGTGCCAGTGAAAAGAATGGCTTCGAGATTAAAGATGCGTCTCAGACTTGGGAGACCTGGCTTTGGTTTTCCGCTCTGACAGACTTCCTGTGTGACCTTGGGCAAGTTGTTTATTCTCTGTGCCTCAATTTCCCCAAATATAAAATTGAGATAACAGTACTTCATAACTTGCAGAGCTATTTGAGAATACTTACATTAATGACTGAGGTACTCAAGATGGTGACGGGCACCATAGATAGAACGTTAGGGAATTTCCCCACTTATAATTAAGACGGCGAGTCTGTTACGGAGGTCACAGATTCCACGACTTTCCGTGACCTCCACGGCGGATGCTGCTGGCTCAGGGGCTACCCGAGCCAGGCAGCCTTTGGGTCAGCAGCAGCAGTTTGGGTGTGGGTGGGGCACTTACCTCGGGGTGGGGGCTCCCTGGCTCCCACTGGCATGGTCCTGCAACACCTAGGTAAGAGGAGGAGCTGGGGGCTCCACGCACTGCCTGCAGGCCTTGCCCCTGCAGCTCCCATTGGCTGTGGTTCCCAGCCAATGGGAGCTGCGCAGCCAGTGCTTATGGCAGGACCGGGAGCAGAACACCGCGCCCCCTGGCCCCTCAACTGTCTAGGAGCTGCAGGGACAGGCGGAGCAGGGTAAGGAGCCCCTGCCAGCCCTCCCCACTCTCCCCCCACAGCACCAGCAGGGTCCCAGGCTGCCCCCCAGAACACCCACGTCACCCACGCCCAAGTTTTAGTTGGGGTATGTAGTAAAAGTCATGGATAGGTCATGGGCCATGAATTTTTGTTTACTCCCCGTGACCTGTCCATGACTTTTACTAAAAATACCCGTGACTAAAACGTAGCCTTACTTATAATCAACCTAAAATAAACACTTGTTAAAAGAACATTAAGGATGCAGAATCAAGAGCTCAAAAAAAATTAGGAAATACCAGAATTAAGATTTCCATAAAATTTTAATTCAGAATATGCATTATGAGACAGTCTTCAATAACAAGACCACAAAACTATTTTTTTCCACAGGACCCCTGCCTAATTAATTGAACAGGACCAACTGTGCTTTGGGAATGAGTCAGGGTTGCCTAATGAACAAATCTTAGGACGTGTTACTCCTGGGGGTATTCTGCACCAAAAAATTAAAAATTCTGCACACACGATTTTAAAATTCTGCAAAACTTCAAATTTTGCCAAAATAACACTACAAAATCATGTCAGTTTCAATTATTTTGGTAATTTATTTCAAAATACCTGTCAGCAAGTATGTCTGTAACAATACAAACAGAAAAATTCCCCAGGAGTAGAGAGTTAAAGAAACTCCTATGACAACCCGATCCTGTTCCTCTGCCCCCTGCCACCCTCAGAGCCCAGCCACAGGGCCACTCTTTGCCCAGATACCTGCACCCCCTCCTTCCCCCCAGAGCCCAGCCATGGGGCCCCCCCTTGCCCAGATACCCGCACCCCTTTTCCTCCCCATAGCCCAGCTGCAGGGCCACCCCTGCCAAGACACCCACACCCCTCCCTCCCCCCAGAGCCCAGCCCCTCCCCCACAAGCCCAGGGATCCAGAGAGATCAACAGGCTGATGCTCGGTCCCAGGTTTGCACAGAGTTTCCTGCACTCCACCTTTCCCTTCCCTCAGGGCATGCTGGGAACTGCAGCCGCCAGGAACCCTCTAGCTTCCTCCCCCTTCCCCCCGGCAGTGTCTTCTGTGTGCAAGCTGGGCTCTGGCAGGTCCATCATCCCCTAGTGGCGGCTAGCAGCACTGCAGCCCATATCTGTGGGGGAAAGGAAATTCTGCCTGCATGTTAATTTCTGCAAAATTCTGCATTGCGCAGTGGTGCAGAATTCCCCCAGGAATAACTTGTACACACTAGCACTTACTTCGGTATAACTTAAGTCGCTCAGTGTTGTGGAAAAGCCACCCCCCTGAGCGACATAATTTACACGGACTTAAGTGCCAGTGTGGACAGTGCTATGTCGGCGGGAGAAGCTCTCCCACTGACATAGCTACCGCCACTCGGGGAGGTGGAGTAATTATGCCAATGGGAGAGCTCTCCAATTGGCACAGAGCAACTGCACTAGCAGCGCTACAGCAACACAGCTACATCGATACAGCTGCGCCACTGTAGCGATACTAGTGTAAACTAACCTACATAAATTGTCCAGGTTTTCACAGGGAATGTGAAAGACACATCCCTGACACAAGGACAACCCCTGCCAAGTGTCAAGTCCCTGCTCCAAAGAATGGAGACACTCTTCTTCGCGTATTCACAACGTCCCTCAGGTGGCATGTGACCAGGATTCATCAGCAAATTTGGTCCGCTGGTTGGATCATTAGCGTCCCTGGCCCTGGCACTATCAAGGAGTGAGACATGAACACTGATTCATGCCCCTATGGAGACACTAAAGCATCTCAAACAGTTTAAGAATTTTTTTTTTTTTAAACAAAGACAAAATACACGTATTTTTCCTCATCCCTATTCTGAGAAATAACCACCATTTTAGCTGAAGCTTTCAAATAAATAAATAAATAAATAAAAAATCAGCTCCAACAGTTTAAGACTGGCAAAGTTATAAGCCCCTGAAAACACAGCCTTATAATGGAAAATATCATGTAACCTTAACTGCATCTGTGGTACCAATCATGTAGGAAGGCATAACAAATGGAATGAGCGTGGACACAAAGTAAAACTATAATGGGGTGGAAACGAGACAAGCTAACTTCTTGGAGATCCTTCTACTGGGAATTATCTCCATCATATCAGAATGCTTTAAAATGTGTACCCCATAAAAGTGTATCCTCTAGTCCAAGTCAGCAGGGACTGAACTTTAAATAAAGTGCCAAAGTGCAAAGAAGGAAGATGGATATTGGAGACCAAACAGCTAATGGTATAGCCAGCAGAGTATTAAAGATTGTTTAGGTTAGAAGACCTCCACTTAAACAGGGGGATTTCCAGGTTTAAACCAAAGATGTTGGCAAGGTCTGTTAGGGAGAAAAAGAATAGCAAAGAAACTTTTTTTGTAATTTAGTTTGACATCTATCCCAGCAAAACAACAGAATAGCCAATACCAAACTCAGTCAATAAAGAATTAAAGGACAAAAAAATTAATGCCAATCGACAAGGTTTCATGGAAAATAGGCCTTGTCAAATGAATTTTATATTAAATTGACAAGATTACAAGTCTGGTCGATAAAGGTAGTTGTGCTGACGTGATAGTATCAGTAAAAAAAAAAATTAACAGCATACAAAAAAAAAAATCAATGCCACATTTTAACACAATTAAAAAAGATGGATGATGTATCTCAGTATGTAATTGTTAATGGAGAACTATTAAGTGGCAGCATTTCTAGTGGGATCCTGCAGAGATCAGTTCACTGCCCAACACTTTTTTTTTTTTTTTTTTTTTTTTTTTTTTAAATCAATGATCTGGAAGAAAAACTCACTGCTGATAGACTTTGTAGATGACAGAAACTGATGGAGTTAGGTTATTGATAGAGTGATCTACATCACTTCGTAAGCTGGGCACTATCAATCAGACAACATGCACGATAATACAGTCAAATGCAAGGACATACATATGTCTAGGAACACAAGCCATCCTTAAAGAATGGAAGATTGTGCCTTGGAAAGCAATGATTCTGTAAAGGACTTAAGGGTCACTAGATAACCAACAGAACATGAATTCTCAATGCAATGCTGAGGTAAAAAGCCTAAACACCAAACATGGATGTATAAATAGAATATTGACCAGAGGAAGGGAGGCAACATTATCTCTGCATACAGCATTTGAGGTCTGGAAAAGTGTCTTAGTGAGAAACTTAAGGCATTCAGCTCATGGTCGGAGTACCTTTACAGGGTGAAAATATCTAATACAGGGCCAAGGTGGAGCTGGTTGAACTTATAACAGGGACTATTTGGTTAATTATGTATTGCTGTCACAGCAATGGTGATAATGAGACCCCAAGACTTGTCTTTCAGCATAAACAAGCATTTTAAGTGTGAAACGTACTACTAGACAAAAATCTCTCTGTAAAATTTGATCTACTCCTTTTCAAAAATCACGGCATTTTGTGTACAAAAAGTGAGCCGTCATACAGACCTAAATCAAGACTGGATCTCTCTTTCTAGAAGAAAGCAACAGAGGGTCCTGTGGCACTTTAAGACTAACAGAAGTATTGGGAGCATAAGCTTTCATGGGTAAGAACCTCACTTCTTCAGATGCAAGTAAAATCAGTATAAATCAGTATGGAGATAACGAGGTTAGTTCAATCAGGGAGGGTGAGGTGCTCGCTAGTAGTTGAGGTGTGAACACCAAGGGAGGAGAAACTGCTTCTGTAGTTGGATAGCCATTCACAGTCTTTGTTTAATCCTGATCTGATGGTGTCAAAATTTGCAAATGAACTGGAGCTCAGCAGTTTTACAAACATTGAATCTATCTCCCCTTGTAAGTATTCTCATACTTGTTATCAAATTGTCTGTACTAGGCTATCTTGATTATCACTTCAAAAGTTTTTTTCTCTTACTTAATTGGCCTCTCAGAGTTGGTAAGACAACTCCCACCTGTTTATGCTCTCTGTATGTGTGTATATATATATCTCCTCAATATATGTTCCACTCTATATGCATCCGAAGAAGTGGGCTGCAGTCCACGAAAGCTTATGCTCTAATAAATTTGTTTGTCTCTAAGGTGCCACAAGTACTCTTGTTCTTTTTACAGGACCCTCTGTTGCTTTTTACAGATTCAGACTAACATGGCTACCCCTCTGATATCTTTCTAGAAGAAATACTATAGCTCAAACAGAAAATGATGGGCTTGATGCAGGAAATTACTTGAAGTTCTCTGGCCTGTATTATTCAGGAGTTCAAACTAGAGGATCATAAATGGTCCCTCTGATCCTTATAATCTACAAAAAGAGTTGAAATTCTACAAACAATTAAGAAATTAAACAATTGCAAGGCATCCACATTAACAATGTAAGACTACAAAGACAGTAAAGAACATGTAAATAAGAAACCAAGCCAATTTAAATCAAAAATTCATTGAAGAGTAATTTTTTATCCAAACTAGTCTATGCACAAGTGTGATGGAGAAATAATCAAAATGCATGAAAAGTGACATTAATTGACAAGATGGGATTTAGGAATTATAACTGAAGTTTAGCAACTGAAACGGTGTTCCCAAGTCAACTAACAGATCATCTTTTTGTGGACTCACTATCATACACCGGATAGTGCACTCAGACTTCAATCACCCATACACCTGAGTGTCAAATATATGACTTTAAAGAGAATATTTAGTTACAGAAAACAGGAAAATAATCCTACCAAAGTAGAAAAGTTGCATACAACTAGAAGTGTATCCAATCAAGAAAGCTAAAAACTTATCAGCTTGTTAAAGTCCAACACTCGAGAGTTAGGAAATGCCAGAATTAAAGTTATCACATTTTTTCCCCACAGTACCCCCTTCCTCATTCAATTCGCAGGACTGATGTTGTTCTGGGAATGAAACAGCTGTAAAAAAAAATTATCCTTTTTTTGAGGATAAACATACAGAATGGGAATCAGGAGTCCCCGAGTTTGAAATCTAGTTTTGCTGTTAACTCACCTAGTGGCCTCCAGAAAACCAGGCTGTCTGTTTTCACATCTGTAAAATGGGGTGGTAACACATATACAGGGGTGTTGTGAGGATTAACTAACGTCTATAGTCTAATGTCTGATTCCCACCCCATATGCTTAGTCCTCCAGACCACACGGCCTTACTGCCAAAGGTGCTGAGCATTAACCGTTCCCATCAAATTCAGTTGCAGTTCTGCGCACACACACACACACACACACACACACAAAATCAGGCTCCAAGCTCTCAAGATGAGCACCCAGAAAATGAGTACACATAGGGTGACCAGATGTCCCGATTTTATAGGGACAGTCCTGATTTTGGGCTCTTTTTCTTATATGAGCTCTTATTACCCCCCACCCCGTCCTGATTTTTCACATTTGCTGTCTGGTCACCCTAAGTACACATTTAATTAACCACCTGAGAAAAAATTGATCTAAATGATTTGCCCAATACCACACAGGAACACTGTGGCAGAGGCAGGGATAGCAATCAGTTCTCTAGGATAGCATTCAACTGACTAAACCATTCTTTATTATTTGTTTTGCAATAATGCATAGGTACCCCAGTAACAGACCAGCACCCCATTGTGCCAGCCGCTGATCGAACATACAAGACAGTCTCTGCCTCAAGAAGTTTACAAAGGAAAAGACAGAACAATAATACAAGTGGGGAGGGGGGGGACAACAAGGAAATAATTCTCCTTCCTACATTCCATTGCCTCATTCTCCACACTTCCCAACTTCTGTAACAAAAGAAACAGGGTCTGACAAATAGATTCCTTCATTCTAAGCACTGTCCATCCCGCACCCCATGTTTTAAGTGAGGCATGGATCCTGTGGAATAAATAGTATGTGATAATAGAATTACAGACCATATCATAATGCGTTCACACAGTGGAGTTGGGCAGGGTGCAGCTCACCAACCTTGGGATTCACTTTACATGAAGTGGGCTGTAGCCCACGAAAGCTTATGCTCAAATACATTTGTTAGTCTCTATGGTGCCACAAGTACTCCTGTTCTTTTTACATTTTGTGTAACTGCAGTTGCTGCAGCCTTATGCATTCATCAGTCAGAGGAAAAAGATTTATGTTAATAACTCATAATAGTGATCCATCAAGGCACCCAATACTATTCTTGTATTGTACAACACACTGCATCGCTGCATCAGAAGCTGAGCAGTTAGCACTTCGCAGTACAACTCTGTGCATAGACGTTCTGAATCCAACCCTGATCACCAGGGGTATCCACCTATAAAATTGATGACAGAGTATTCAAGGGCAGTATTCAAAGCGAAGTATTTAAGTGGCAGATCCTTTTCCACCTGAGCCCTGGGTTACTGCAGCAAGGGAGGAAGTCAGAGAGGGGTAATTGGTGTGAGGAATTCAATTTTTCTCCTTGGCTTCTTATTACATATGAAGAGAACATCATTTCCTACATACAAGGAAGGATAACCAAAGTCTGTTTACTGGAACAGAGGATCTATTACTTTTATTTTTCTATGGCCTGGGTACTGTATACTTGTTTGTTTGGGTTTTTTCCATGAAAAAGTTAGGGTTGTAGAAATCTTTACTTTCATTTAACCAAAATAAGAGCATCCCTTGAACCCATTACCTCTTCACTCAGGCAATGTACCTCCCAAGTAGGTAGATGTCCACGCAAGCCATTCAGCCACAGCTGACCACTGTTATGAGTCTTCTATTCCTCCTCCCTCCTATACAGGACAGCATGTAATTAATAGCTTGGAACCTGTCCTGGGGGTGAAGCTTGGAAACTAATTGGTGCAGCTAATAGTGTGCTCCATTTCTATCAAACCCAAAACAAAAAACTCAACAGATTACAGAGAACACCAGCTAGTAGACAGGATCACCAATTTATCACATATCCTTTGGTCCTGCCTCATGATAGCTTCTTTCACCTCAGAAGCATTTAAGTACGCCTTTGCCCTCTGCTGAAGTTTACTATTTCTTCCTGGATGAGGATAACCCCTTCTCATATCCTCCTCTCTAAAAACTATCTTCACCACTCCTGATTTACCCAAAATAATCTGACTGAGGCATTACAAAAGAGCCACATCCTCCTTGCTAAAAGAGAACAAGATTTAACATCTACCCTCATAATGGGGAAAAACACCACCCTCTCTCTGAGAGGCAATTTGGGCTTGCTCTCCCACTCCTGGAAGATACAGCAAGACATTTTCACCATAAAAGCCCTCTAATCACATCTTTCTGTAAATCCATATTATGCAAACTAATTTGTCTTCCTTTGATTTCCTCCCCATCCCATTTTAATTCCTCCACTTTCTAGGTCTCTGTATTTTCACTTATTTTCCTTTTTTCCTACTTCTAATTTTCTAAAGCTATTAAATATCGTTAAACCATGCTCTGGTAAATTCAAACATATGAAAAATGTAGTGAAAAACAATTAAGGTGGCTACAGGCAACCCCCATCCAATTCAAAGTCACAGAATATAGAAAATTCTGTGTTTACTCTGAAACATGATAGGACTTTAGATGCCAGAGTTAAAGAAACAGTGAGATAATTAATAAAAGAGACAAGCTAATATGTTTATTCCACAATTCCAAAACGTCCACCCCTTTCTGGGTGTCAAGCCCCTCCCCCACCTTACCAAAAAGTTCCAAGTTTACATGAAAGTGTTCACAAACTTTGAAAGAAGAAGATTGCTGTGATAGCATAAAAATGATTTTAAATAGAGAGGTTTATTACACAGATTATATTTTTAACTCCGTATGAAAATAAAGGCTTGTTAGTTTCTGTTTTTTTTTTAATTTAATGACGCTACCTCAGACTTCCTTTCTACTGCACCGTAGTGCTATACCATCCAGGGAAACTTGCTGCAGAATTTAGCATCATTTTAATACAAACTAGCAAATGGGCTGCCTCTTAACTACATGAAAAACCACCACTCTACCACATGCAATGCAGCTGTGATCAGTTAAGCCAGTGGTTCACAACCAGGGGTACGCATATCCCTGGGGGTACACAGAGGTCTTTCGGGGGTACATCAACTCATATAGATATTTGCCTAATTTTACAACAGCCTACATAAAAAGCACTAGCAAAGTCATTAAAAACTAAAATTTCTTACAATGACTTGTGTATAATGCTCTATATACTGTATACTGAAATGTAAGTACAATATTTATATTCTGATTTATTTGATAATTATATTGGTAAAAATGAGAATAAGCAATTTTTCAG
The DNA here is from genome assembly GCF_013100865.1 of Trachemys scripta elegans. Lineage (NCBI taxonomy): Eukaryota > Metazoa > Chordata > Testudines > Emydidae > Trachemys > Trachemys scripta. The sequence goes on along the minus strand of NC_048313.1, from coordinate 794,445 downwards.
TAATAGTGTGCTGTGACACTTGTATTTTTATGTCTGATTTTACACAAGTAGTTTTTACGTGAGGTGAAACCTGGGGTACACAAGACAAATCAGACTCCTTAAAGGGGTACAGTAGTCTCGAAAGGTTGAAAGCCACTGAATTAAGCCACTCAAAATCATTTTTGTAAGGGAGGAGCTCAAAGATGAGAATCAATCTGACAGTTCATATAGACCAGAATTAGTGTTAAGAAAGTGTTATGAGACCTCTCTCTTTTAAACTCAAATATAAGGTAGGCTGCGAGCTGGATTTTAGCTTAACACTTCCAGGCAGGACAATTAACATGCAAAAGCATGATTCTTAGGCCTGGTCTACACTACGGGTTTAGGTCGACTTTAGCAGCGTTAAACCGAATTAAGCCTGGACACGTCCACACAACGAGGCCCTTTCTTTCGACTTAAAGGGCCCTTTAAACCGGTTTCTTTACACCACCTCCGACGAGGGGATTAGCGATAAAACCGGCCTTTGCGGGTCGGAATTGGGGTAGTGTGGACGGAATTAGATGTTATTGGCCTCCGGGAGCTATCCCACAGTGCTTCATTGTGACCGCTCTGGACAGCGCTCTCAACTCAGATGCACTGACCAGGTAGACAGGAAAAGACCCGCGAAGGTTTGAATTTCATTTCCTGTTTGCCCAGCGTGGAGAGCACAGGTGACCACGCAGAGCTCATCAGCACAGGTAACCGTCATGGAGTCCTCCCAGGATCGCAAAAGAGCTCCAGCATGGACCGAACGGGAGGTACGAGATCTGCTCGCCATATGGGGAGATGAAGCAGTGATAGCTGAACTCCGTAGCAGTAAAAGAAATGGAAAAGTATTAGAAAAGATCTCCAAGGCCATGAAGGACCGAGGCCATAACAGGGACACACAGCAGTGCCGCGTGAAAATTAAGGAGCTAAGGCAAGCCTACCACAAAGCCAGAGAAGCAAACGAAAGGTCCGGGGCAGAGCCGCAAACTTGCCGCTACTACGCGGAGCTGCATGCGATCCTAGGGGGTGCAGCCACCACTACCCCAACCGTGTGCTATGACTCTCTCACTGGAGAAACACACAGGGAAGACGGTTCGGGGAACGAGGAAGATGACGATGGAGGTACTGTAGGTAGCTCACAGCAGCAAGGAAGCGGAGAAACCGGTTTCCCCAACAGCCAGGATCTGTTTGTTACCCTGGACCTGGAACCAGTAACCTCCGAACTCACCCAAGACCCTCAGGGCACACAGGAGACCTCTGGTGAGTGTACCTTTGTAAATATTTGTAAACATTACACATGGTTTAAAAGCAAGCGTGTTTAATGATTAATTTGCCCTGGCAATCGCGGCCAGTACATCTACTGGAAAAGTCTGTTAACGTGTATGGGGATGGAGCGGAAATCCTCCAGGGACATCTCCAGAAAGCTCTCCTTTATGTACTCCCAAAGCCTTTGCAAAAGGTTTCTGGGGAGGGCTGCCTTATCCCGTCCGCCATGGTAGGACACTTTACCACGCCAGGCCAGTAGCACGTAGTCTGGAATCATTGCATAACAAAGCATGGCAGCGTATGGTCCCGGTGTTTGCTGGCATGCAGACAATATCCATTCCTTGTCTCTCTTTGTTATCCTCAGGAGAGTGATATCATTCACGGTCACCTGGTTGAAATGGGGTGATTTTATTAAGGGGACATTCAGAGGCGCCCGTTCCTGCTCTTCTGAACAGAAATGTTCCCCGCTGTTAACCATGCGGTGGAGGGGAGGGGTGAAGTGATCATCCCAGAGAATCGTGTGTGTGTGGGGGGTGGTTTACTTGTGTTTGTGCCGCATGTTAACCGGGAAACTGCAGCCCCCTCCTTTTACATTGAAACCCCATTTTAAATGGACAACCCAATTCATCCTTGAGATGGGAAATGCGCTGCTGTTTGCAACCTTTCCCGCATGTTAAGAAGGTTAAATAAGCCAAAACACTGTGGCCTACGATGGCTGCCTGCAAGCCGAAATATGCGACCTTGTAATGAAAGAGTGTACCCATTGTTCCCTAAAATGTGTCTTTTTTAACCACCTCTCCCTTCTCCTCCACCAGCTGCAAATGTTTCTCCTTCGCAGAGGCTCGTGAACATTAGAAAGAGAAAACGTAAGACGAGGGACGAGATGTTCACGGAGCTGCAGATGTCCTCCCACGCTGATAGAGCACAGCAGAATGCGTGGAGGCAGTCAATGTCGGAGATGAGAAAAGTCCAACATGAACGAGAGGAGAGGTGGCGGGCTGAAGACGATAGGTGGCGTCAGCTTGCAGACAGACGGCAAGAGGCAATGCTCCGTCTGCTGGAGCATCAAAGTGATATGCTCGAGCGTATGGTTGAGTTGCAGGAAAGGCAGCAGGAGCAGAGACCGCCGCTACAGCCCCTGTGTAACCAACAGCCCTCCTCCCCAAGTTCCATAGCCTCGTCACCCAGACGCCCAAGAACACGGTGGGGGGGCCTCCGTCCACCCAGTCACTCCACCCCAGATGATCGCCCAAGCATCAGAAGGCTGGGCTTCAATAAGAGTTAAAGTTTTAAAATGCAGTGTGTCCTTTTCCATCCCTCCTCCCCCACCCATCCCTGCTACCTTGGCAATTATCCCCCTACCTCTGTAAGGAACTAATAAAGAATGCATGAATGTGAAAAAACAATGACTTTATTGCCTCTGCAAGCGGGAGGGGAGGGGAGGGGAGGGTGGGGTGGGGTGGTTGGTTTACAGGGAAGTAGAGTGAACCGGGTCGGGGGGGGGGGTTGGAGGGTTCATCAAGGAGAAACAAACAGAAGTTTCACACAGTAGCCTGGCCAGTCACAAAACTCGTTTTCAAAGCTTCTCTGATGCGCACCGCGCCCTGCTGTGCTCCTCTAACCGCCCTGGTGTCTGGCTGCGCGTAATCAGCGGCCAGGCGAGTTGCCTCAACCTCCCACCCCGCCATAAAGGTCTCCCCCTTACTCTCACAGATATTGTGGAGCGCACAGCAAGCAGCAATAACAATGGGGATATTCTTTTCGCTGAGGTCTGAGCGAGTCAGTAAGCTGCGCCAGCGCGCTTTTAAACGTCCAAATGCACATTCCACCACCATTCGGCACTTGCTCAGCCTGTAGTTGAACAGGTCCTGACTCCTGTCCAGGCTGCCTGTGTATGGCTTCATGAGCCATGGCATTAAGGGGTAGGCTGGGTCCCCAAGGATCACGATAGGCATTTCAACATCCCCAATGGTCACTTTCTGGTCCGGGAAGAAAGTCCCTTCCTCCAGCTTTCGAAACAGAGCAGAGTTCCTGAAGACGCGAGCATCATGTACCTTTCCCGGCCATCCCACGTTGATGTTGGTGAAACGTCCCTTGTGATCCACCAGGGCTTGCAGCAGCATTGAAAAGTACCCCTTGCGGTTTATGTAGTCGGTGGCTTGGTGCTCCGGTGACAAGATAGGGATATGGGTTCCGTCTATGGCCCCGCCACAGTTTGGGAATCCCATTTCAGCAAAACCATCCACTATTGACTGCACGTTGCCCAGAGTCACTACCCTTGCTATCACCAGGTCTTTCATTGCCCTGGCAAATTGGATCACAGCAGCCCCCACAGTAGATTTGCCCACTCCAAATTGATTCCCGACTGACCGGTAGCTGTCTGGCGTTGCAAGCTTCCACAGGGCTATTGCCACTCGCTTCTCAACTGTGAGGGCTGCTCTCATCTTGGTATCCTGGCGTTTCAGGGCAGGGGAAAGCAAGTCACAAAGTTCCATGAAAGTGCCCTTACGCATGCGAAAGTTTCGCAGCCACTGGGAATCGTCCCATACCTGCAGCACGATGCGGTCCCACCAGTCTGTGCTTGTTTCCCGGGCCCAGAATCGGCGTTCCACGGTATCAACCTGCCCCAGTAACACCATGATTTCCACATTGCTGGGGCCTGTGCCTTGTGAGAGGTCTATGGCCATGTCAATTTCCTCATCACTCTCGTCGCCGCGCTGCAATCGCCTCCTCGCCTGGTCCGGGTTTCGCCTTGGCATGTTCTGGCTCTGCATGTACTCCAGGACAATGCGCGTGGTGTTCATAGTGCTCATAATTGCCGCGGTGATCTGAGCGGGCTCCATGATCCCAGTGCTAGCTATGGCGCCTGGTCAGAAAAAAGGCGCGAAAGTAGTATCTGATGGACCAGGAGAAGGAGGGCGGGAGGGAGGGAGGGCCGAGTGACGACATGGCGTACAGGTACAGGAACAGGGAGAAACACAAACAACTGTCACACAGAATGGTCCCCCCAAAGATTAAACTGGAAACCCTGGGCTTAGCAGGCCGTTGATTTCACGGAGGAAGGGGAAGCAAATGAACACAGAACAAATCTATTTTTTACATCTTAAGGTGGCAGCCGACGCTGCAGCATGAGTGACAGCCATACCAGTATGACGATGACGGGTACCAATCATAATATGCCATCATCTGCCAAAAGGCAAGGGGCTGCTGCTGTGTAGCAATGCAGCCCCACGTCTGCCAGCCCCACGTCCGCCAGCACCCAGCATCGCCCTCGGCCTCTTCTGGGTGCTTAGCAGACAATATTGGGCAATTGGCAGAAAATAGTATATTATGACTGGTAACCGTCATCATCGAAACAGTAGCATGTCTGCCCAGGTGGCCATGATTGACAGCCATACCAGTACGACGACGACGGGTACCAGTCATAATATACCATCGCCTGCAAGGGGCTGGTGCAATGCAGCACTACGGCTGCCAGCCCCACGGCTATCACTCATGCTACACCGTCTACCGCCAAAAGGCAGTTAGCAGCTGCTGCTGTGTAGCAATGCAGTCCCACGTCTGCCGGCACCCAGAGGACATATGGTGACGGTGAGCTCAGCTGTGCTGAGCGGGCTCCATGTTGTCTGCACAGGTAACCCAGGTAACCCAGATAAAAAGGCGCGAATCTATTGTCTGCCGTTGCTGTGACGGGGGAGGGAGGGGCCTGACGACATGTACCCAGAACCGCCCGCGACACTGTTTTGCATCATCCGGGCATTGGGATCTCAACCCAGAATTCCAAGGGGCGGCAGAGACTGCGGGAACTGTGGGATAGCTGTGGGATAGCTACCCATAGTGCAATGCTCCGGAAGTCGACGCTAGCCTCGTACTGTGGACGCGGTCTGCCGACTAGAGCACCTAGAGCATTTTATTGTGTGGACATACACAATCGGCTGTATACAACCGATTTCAATAAAACCGGCTTCTATAAATTCGAACTAATTTCGTAGTGTAGACATACCCTTAGGTTAGAACAGTAAGCAGATGGAATGGGGGAGTGCTCATCTGGAAAAAACATGCAATGTGTACAGAAAAACAGGAACCTGAACCATTTAGCCAAGTTAATGATTATGATGAAGGACTTTTAAAAGCATAACATAGATATGGCATGAGACAAGCAGTGCATCTCTGTCTACAAAAACACCAAGGCACAGCACTTTGTGGGGAGGGGAGTCAGACAGTAAAATAAACAGAGAAACATGAAAAGTACACAAAGGCTGCTAAGTGAGAAAGGGTGACATGAGACACTTGAGACTAGAGGCTCTGTTCTTGACATGCTGTCTGCCAAGAAGATCAGAGAAGAATGAGATATGCTGAATCTGAGACGATCTGGTCTTCTCAAGGAGTCTCTTACATTTTTTATTTCCCTACAATGACATGAATGGTACCTAGTCTGCCAAAGCTCTTCAACATGTGTTGCGCAAAACATTTATTTTGTTTGAATCAGATTACCTTTGCTCCCCAAAAGTCTAATTTTACTACAGCCAAGTTGATTTTGGAATCTGTATGCAATTTTTAAAATACATTTTATATATAATCTCAGAGCACTGCATGGACACGTTTTAGTTATATAATTTCCATGTATAAAAACAAATTAGAAGTTCTGTTGAGTTGGTTCATTTCTGCAAAACAAGATATGCTACATTCCTTTGGGAATCAGAAAAGAAGGTCTCTAGTTATGGACTCTAGAGCCACTACATTATCAGTACATAAGAAGTCACTCAAAGAAACTGACCTTCCGATACATCAGTATGAAAGATGTTAAAAGAAAAGGAACTCTAGTCTAGTGAACTGTTTAAAAAGGAAAGTCTCATTAAATGTCATGGGAAATGCACACCATGCTTCAGATTAAGGTTTTGCCACAGAATTCAGAATTTCCCACAGAATTTAGACATTCATCTAAAGAATTAAATCGTTATCCCTATGGTTACAAAGAACCATCTGAACGTGACCTTGGTGCTATATTGTTTCTCTGCAGACTTTGCTCCTGTGGGAATTTTGCGCCACTGCACACGTGCATAATTAACATGCCGTTCATATTTAATTTTTTCCCCAGAAAATAGCTTCTGCTGGAAAGTTGCTGTAGTTCCGCCTTTTTGACCACCATAAGGCGCTGTGCCACTTGAGCAAAACACTGCTCCCAGCCAGCTACGGAAGAGAAAGAGCCTGCAGTGCCTTCTTCACACCACCTGTCAGGCCAGGTCAGGAGACAGGGGATACAGACAATGTGGGACTGCTGGGGGGGGGGAGGGGTGTCACAGACAGGGACTCATAAGGGCTAGTGGGGGAAGACAGACTGGGACAGAGGCTGAATGGGAGTGGAGGCGCAGGGCCACAGGGGGACAGGGGAGGGGGTGCAGGGCCACAGGGGGGGAATAGGGGTGGCTGAGTGGGAGCACAGATACATGGGGAGGGGGAAGGGGCTGCAAGGACACATGGGGGTGCAGGGACACATGGGGGAATGGGGTGGCTGAGTGGGGGCACAGAGACACATGGATACAGGGGGAAGTGGCTGCAAGGACGCATGGACCTGACTAAATGGGAGAGGCTAGAGGTCAGCCAGGGTCTGCATGGGGGAAGCTCCCTAACAATCCTTTCCTATCCCCCCAAAAAACCTGTTCCATACTTTTCCTACCTATATTCAACAACCCTCCAAGTTCACACCCAGGTTCCTTTCCAGTAATTACTTCCTTCTCCTGCAGTTACTCCATTACCCCAACTCCCCCAAGCCTTTGCATTGTTTCTGGGGGATGTGGGAAATACTGTTCTGTATTGTAGTTTAAATGATTACTCAGAGTTCTGTATTAATATGCCTAGAAAGGAATCTATTTGTCAAAAAACATTTCCTGAATCTTTTTTGTTGTCTGTATTGTTACAGACATACTTGTTGACAGATATTTTGAAATAAATTACCAAAAAAAAATTTAAACTGGTGTTAGGGATGTAAATAGCATTTTTAAAAAGTAAATGTTTAAAGTACTAAGATTCTACCAGTTAAACATTTAACCATTAGGCTCCACTGCTGCCCCATGCCCTGGATGCCAGCTGCCAGCCCCATGCCCAGGTACTCCGCTCACTGATTTTAAAAACAAACTGATTTTAAAAAATTTGAATGTTTAACTAAATTCAAAAATTCATATGCTGGTTTTGTTAAACTATTATGTGTTTGCTGTTGAAGAAAAAAAAATCCAGAATATTTAACTAAAACAACAATGTTATGTAAGACAATTTAAATGTCTGTCTGGTGATCTCCTCCTCCTAATACAGCATGGCAAGAAAATCCTCCAAATATTAATGATTAACCTGTTGAATTGGAAATATTTATGAAGTCACTGGGAGGTGAACTATCTGTTTCAATTACCTTTGGTAAATGAAATAACCAAACAATCATTTATTTTCCAATATAGCTATAAAATTAATCTGAAAAGTTTTCAAAATAAATCACTTTAAAAATGTATAGTGTGTACCTTCTAAAAATGAAACCTACATCTATCTGAGTTGTGAAGACTATGTATTAAGGTTATAACAACCAACAAGAATGCACTTTTATGTAGAAATCCATGATTAAATCAAGTCTTTCTGACTAGTGATTTTACATCAAATTGATTTAAATCAGGATTTAAATCAAATCCACCCTTTTTCACTATTATTCATTTTAGCATAGGGATCGGCAACCTTCCCTCGGTCCATGTCGCTTCCCGCAGCCCCCATTGGCCCGGAGTGGTGAACCGCGGCCAGTGGGAGCTGCGATCAGCCGAACCTGCGGATGCGGCAAGTAAACAAACCGGCCCGGCCCGCCAGGGTGATTACCCTGGTGGGCCGTGTGCCAAAGGTTGCCAATCCCTGTTTTAGCAGAAACACCTAGCTCACATGCTTTATACATGGTGGATGGATTCATCTGATTCCACAAGCCTAAATTAAACATTTTATAGTAATTACATTTGCTATCAAATTTTTGTGGAGGAGGGAACAGTTGGTCCTCAAAGAAGTCATTCTTGGAGGATTATAAATTGTCAATGCTTAAAGCACCCATTTCTTGAGTAATGGAAATTGGGAGATAAAGAAACGGGAAAGGAAGACTTAAATATTAAGGAAAAATGAGAAATTAGATGAGCAAGTCTACTTAGAAATTACTCAAACAAAAAACCAACACAATTATGTTAGTGTTTCCATATACTGTTAGAGCAAATTCTCTCAAAAAACACCCCACACTGTCTCATCAGTTTTCCTATAGTTTCCACAAATTTAAAAAGTCAAAATGTAACTGAAAGGGAAGCCGACAAACAACGTACAAAAAAAGCTTTCCACAAGCAACAGTCCCAGTTCTTCATCCCATTTCTTCTGTTTACCTTTATCTTCCCCAAACTCTTCATGTGTGTCATTTTTATTAGAGATCTAGCTTTAGGGCCTATGCTGCTGACACTACCAGGAGTAATGTTTATACAACTTACTGCCAAAAAACTTCATTAATACAGAGTTAAGATTGACTCACCCTGATGAGGCATACCATTTTCAAAACAATATGAGCAGGCATGTCAATTTTAGAGCACTAAAAAAAAAAATCTGCTTTTCAAAATAAAAGCTCAGCTCTTGGGGCAAAACTTCTAAAAGAACTTCGTTTAAAGCCTTTTAGCCCAAATAGAATGCACACAAGAGAGTATTCATGTGCACAGCAATCATTCTTGGAAACCTGACAAGGGAAGGACTGTATCAAAAATCTCTTCCCTACCTAGGTACATGTAGCCCATAGACTAGAGATGGGCAAAGTATGGCCCACGGGACCATCCAGGGCAGTCAGGGGACAGGGGGGGGGGGGGGAAGGGTGGGATAGGGGGGGAGGTCCCGGGGAACGGTTAGGGATGGTCAGGGGACAAGGAGCAGGGGGGATTGGATGGGTCAGAGGTTCTGAGGGGGCCAGTCAGGGGGCAGAAAGTGGGAGGGGGCAGATAGGGGGCGAGGGCCAGGCTGTTTGGGGAGGCACAGCCTTCCCTACCCGGCAATGTGGCCCTCGGGCCAAAACGTTTGCCCACCCCTGCCAGAGACCCTGATGTGTGTGAATTTATAGAGTCAGACAGAACCTCTAATAAATCAGTTTGGTGCACACTAGTCCCATGGTTCAAGCTCCAGTTCGGAGGGCAGAGGAGTGTCTGTGTATGGAACCCCTGAACCAAATGAGCCCACTAACCCTACCCTCAGGCCATGAGGAGGCACAGCAGTTTTCAAGGTAATTTGAATATGCATGTGGATTTAGAACCATTTGAAGCACTGATTGTTAAATCAAGCTGCCCAGTAAAAGCCGCCCACATGAGTAGCCCACATGATATTCTATATATGTGACACAGAGAGAGAGAGACACCTATCTCCTAGAACTGGAAGGGACCCTGAGAGGTCTTTGAGTCCAGCCCCCTACCTTTACTAGCCGGACCAAGTACTGATTTTGTCCCAGATCCCTCAGGGAGGGAACTCACAACCCTGGGTTTAGCAGGCCAATGCTCAAACCACTGAGCTATCCCTCCTCCCTATAAACCATGCCCCCCTATTGTATAATATAAAATTAGAAGTACTGAGGCTCATTCACACTTGTAAGTCATTTCTCTGGAGTGAAGCAACTCAGTTGTACAAGGATCCTGTCCACACATATTCATTGTGTGCCCTGTCTTCAAGGAGGCTCAATTAAACACAATCAATTTTCTCTGTTTAATTTTGCCAAGCACAACAAGTCAGCTACAGAAGTTAGTAGGACCAAAGCCTTGGGAGACTAGAATGTACCTTATCCTAACACAATTCCACGTGATAAAGCCATTACAAGTAAAACATTTTAAAGACGTATTTAGCTCACTGGTAACATTCTGTTAAACAAGTGCATTACTTTACACCACTGCTGTGCAGGCCTCATGACACACATTGCTACAATAACTGCAGTATACATTTACATTTAAAAGATTGTAATGTAAGCCTGTTACCACAAAGCAAACTGACCCGTTTACATTCCAAAAACTCCTATCAGATTTATACAAGAGCTTCAGATTTTCTTATGCCTGAAGTGAGGTCTGTATCACCATTCTTGCCAAAGGTTAGACTCAATTTTCAAAAAAAGAGTTATACTAAAACCTTTAGGTATATAAGGAAGAGGGAAGACTGAAGTCTTAAATATTTCTTCCTCCCATGCGTATACACCTCTACCTCGATATAACGCTGTCCTTGGGACCCCAAAAAAATCTTACCGCGTTATAGGTGAAACCGCGTTATATCGAATTTGCTTGATCCACCGGAGCGCGCAACCCCGCCCTCCCGGAGCACTGCTTTACCGCATTATATCCGAATTCGTGTTATATCGGGTTGCGTTATATCGGGGTAGAGGTGTACAACTTTTTGTGCATTCAGTAAATTTACTAGAAAAGTAATTCCAAGGATCCAAACCATTAAGAACAATGACCAAATTCTGAGATTCATTTGACCTGATACTTTCAGTGCCATCACTATACTGGATGACCCATACCTCTCTCTGTCATGCCCTCACCACCCACACAAAGCCACATCTTTAACTTCTCTAAAATATCCAACATGTTCATTAAGATGTACAGCAGTTTAACTTCTAAGTAGTCCAGAGATTAGTATAAGACTCCAACTGTTTCATTAGTTAGAAATGCTGAGAGAATTAGTCCTTGGTGCACTTATCACTTTGAGCACAATGGGTAGACAGTCACTAGACAATGAGACACCTCTCACATACCACATTAAAAACAAATGAGCCTTAGGGTGGGGAGGGATAGCTCAGTGATTTGAGCATTGGCCTGCTAAACCCAAGGTTGTGAGTTCAATCCTTGAGGGGGCCACCTAGGGATCTGGGGCAAAAATCAGTACTTGGTCCTGCTAGTGAAGGCAGGGGGCTGGACTGGATGATCTTTCAGGGTCCCTTCCAGTTCTGAGATAGGTATATCTCCTATTATTATTATTTTATTTCCATTGGGAAAAAGTTACTCTATGTCTTGAGCTTCAGGAGTACCAGCCAGTGGCCAGGTCTAATGAATATAAGAGAATGCAATATCCTTTGCATTGATTTGAAATGTCATTTCTAAGACACTGAACACACCATTTTTTAACTTCAGCAACTAGATGCCAGAATCCTGTCAAAAACAGAACCCCTACTTCAAAAAGCTACACCCAAAATCCATTTCCAGAAAATAATGTGTGAAGCAATTCTATTTTAGCCACTTTGAAATTCCATTAACCTGGGTAAAGGCAGAAAGCAAACATTAAGTAAAATCTGGTTGATAAATATGACAAATGCACTGAAAATACAATCTTAATATACATTATGAGGTGAACTTTGGTTTTGATTTACTAATAGTTATTACTTCTGTAAATAGTTTAAAGATAGTAGTAGTTACTGTCAAATAAGCATATTTGCATTAAATAACAGTTGCAATCTCTCTTTGCAATGCTATGATAAATCATTACAAAGTGGAGAGATCACTAGTTTCTTCTCATTTCTGGGAGGACATATTTGCTAGTTTCATAAGTCAGTTATGCAAAAAACAGGGAAAAACAACATGGGGTCTTGCTAAGCAAGGGGTATCATGTCTACAGCGCCACAATGTGAAAAAGGTGTGCTGCAGACACTGACACTGGGTTATATTATTTCAAAGTTTCAATCCTACCTGGATCAGGAAAGTGCTTAAAACAGTGCAGAATGTTCAGTTACATTAAAAGGTTTGGAATACTCGTGGCACCTTAGAGACTAACAAATTTATTAGAGCATAAACTTTCGTGGGCTACAGCCCACTTCTTCGGATGCACAGAATGGAACATATATCTCCTCAATATATGTTCCATTCTATGCATCTGGAGAAGTGGGCTGTAGCCCACGAAAGCTTATGCTCTAATAAATTTGTTAGTCTCTAAGGTGCCACAAGTACTCCTGTTCTTTTTGCAGATACAGACTAACACGGCTGCTACTCTGAAACCGGTCATTAAAAGGTTTGCATATAACTAATAAATATCAGGTTAGCACTCAGTTCTTGCCATTGGATCTGAATTATTGTTTGTATTTTTTATAAAGTTCATGTGTGCACTCAAAGCACCAGATGAATATATTTTTATGAACTGAAACAAACTGCATAGTTTTGTTTAAATATGCTTAATAGAAAAGTAATCTTTGAGTATCCTGTTATACCACAAATGTCAACAAATTAGTGTCCTGTTTTGTTTGGGAACAATTCTGCAAAAACATGTGAATAGACCTTCAGTGAAGTTAACAGGGATTATTCACATGATACACAATCTCCAGCCCCAGGAGAAGAGCAAGTTAATTTTAAAGCATTTTAAAGTTTACCATGTCTCCAAGGATCTTTAGGCTCCAGAGACCCAGACACTAGGTCCTCATCAGAAGGAAATGTTACCCGCTTTGCCCCATGCTTGAGTTTTCCATCTTCAGAAGGTGGAGAAGCCTCCACTGGTTGGTCACCCCCTGGACTCTCTGGACTTGGGGCTTCTGAGTTCAAAGAACAGTTATAGGAAGGCGGAGATGCCAACTTTTCCTGTGAGGGGGAAAAAGGGGCCTGCAGCAGAGATTTTTCATTTCCCCCGGGACATCCTCTGGCGGCAGCAGCCACCTCTGGCAAGTTTCTCCTCTCTACAGCCAAGTGAGGGTTACGAGAGGCATCCTCATTCTCTGAAAATGCTTCCTGAAGTGGATGGTTCACGACCAAAGAAGTCTCTTTCCCCTGTAACCGCTCCTCTCCCAGATCCAAGCCCTCCGACTCCTTCAAGTCCCTCTCTGCCGAAGCCACCGTTGCATGGTCCACCATTTCCCCGCTGGGAGCGTTTCCTGAAGCCGGTGAGCTAGGTTTTGAGGGCAGGATCTCCGCATCCAGATGGGAGAGGAGAGCCAGGCCCAAACTTCCCTGGAGTTTCACCCCCATTTGGTCGCCAGCAGCATCCTCTCCCTCCTGCGAGGCAGCCCAGGGCTCAAAGCCGACTAGTGTCTCCTCTTCCTTCTGCGGTCCAGGGGGGGGCAGCAGCCGCCGCCGGTCCCCCTCAGCAGCGCTCCCCGGCTGCCTGGGGGGGACCTGCACACACTCCATGGCTGCACTCGCAGGGCAGGCACGGCGGGCCGGAGGCACAGGGGCTCCCGCTCCCTCTCCCCTCCTCATGCGGGCCCAGGAGGCATTACCCCGGGGGCGCCGCCTCCCCCGCCCCGCCGCAGACGCGCTCCGGGCCCGGGCCGCTCCCCGCCCTGCGCACCGACACCCGGCGAGGTCTCCCCGGCCGGGCTGAGGGGCCCCGGCTGGGCTCGGCCGGCAGCGGGTGCAGAGCAGGCCGCGCCCCGGAAAGCCGCCGCCGCCGCCGCGCCCGCCGAGCGCAGCCCCGGACTGGTGCGGACCCGGGAGAAGCCGCCGCCAGAAGAGTGCGCCAGCGACCTGCCCATCCGCGGCAGCACTTTCTCCAAGGACTTGGGCGCGAGCCGCCTGCGCGGCGCTGCTTCCACCCCGCCCGGCACCTCGGAGGGGCTGCTGCGGCCCTGGCTTGCTCACGGAGCCAGGCCGCCACCGCGGGGCGCTCCGGGGACTGTTCCGCCTGGTGGCGAATCAGCGGTTGGGATTCCTTACACACACACACGGCGGCGGCCGCCGTGGCCTGGTGAAGATGTCTGCAGCTTCGGCGCAGCACTTTCAACGCAGAGCCCCCGGGATGGAGCCGCGTTCAGGCGCCGGGGAGTGGGCTCAGCGCCCCCTGCAACAGTAACCCACGCGGCGGGCGCTGGTCTCCGCTGGAGAGCGGGGACAGCGCGAATCTGCTGCTACTAATAAACAGAGTGCGGCCAAAACCCAGCCTCACGTGATACTCCCGCATTTCTCTGGCCTGCTTCAGGCGGGCTGCTGCTGCTGGCCCTTTAAATTCACTCGGGGGGCGGGACCGAGGCGAGCTCACATGCTGCGAAGCGCTCTGTCCCGCGGCGCGTCATGAGGCCCCACCCCAGCAGCCCCGGGTTCGCGCACAGCGCGGGACGGTAATCGGGGGGGGGGGGGTGTCTCTCTGTGATGTGTCTGGCAAGCGTGTGTGTGACTCCGTCTGTGTGTGTGTGTGTGTGTGTGTGTGTGTGTCTGTTCTGTACAGCGCGTGTGTGTGTGTGAATCCATGTGTGTGTCTGTTCTGTACAGCCTGTGTGTGTGAATCCGTGTGTGTGTGTTCTGAACAGTCGGTGTGTGTGTCGTGCGTGGCTCCCTGTGTGCATCTTTCTCTCTCGCTGGGGTCTGTATGTTGTATATAGGCAGCATGTCTGTGTCTCCCTCTCTCTGTTGTGTGTGGCTAGTGTGTATGAATCTATGTGTATCTCTCCCTCTCTGTTGTGTGTGTGTGTCTCGTATGTGTGAAACCATGTGTATGTATGTATCTGGTGTGTATGGCTTTTGTATGTGGCCAGTGTGTGTCTCTGTGTGAATCACTGCATGTGAGTGTGTGTGTCTCTCTCTCTCATGTGTGGCCAGTGTGTGTGTGTGTGTGTGAGAATCCCTGCATGCGTCTCTCTCTTGTGTGTGTGTGAATCCGTGTGTGTCTCCCTCTCTCTGTCTTGTATGGCCACTGTGTGAATCCATGTGTGAGTCTCTGTATGTGGCTAGTGTGTGTGACTCCCTGTATGTTGTGTATGTCTGTCTCTCTCTCTCCAAGATATGTGAATCCCTGCGTGCATCTCTCTCCCTCTCTCTGTTGTCTGTATGTTGTATATAGCTGGTATGTCACTGTCTCCCTCTCTTTCATGTGTGTGAGACCAGTGTCCGTGAAACCATGTGTATCTGTTGTGGATGACTTGTGTGTCTCTCTTTCTCGTGTGAGAATCATTGCATGCATCTCTCTCGTGTGTCTCTTTGTGGGGTGCATGTGTGTCTCCCTTTCTGTGTGTGTCTCTCTCTCCCTCTCTCTGGGAGGGGGTGTCTCCCTATGTGTGTGAGAATCCATCCATGTGTGTGTGTGTGTGAGAGAAAGAATCCATCTCTGTATGTGTCTTCCTCTGTGGGGGAAGGGGGGAGGAGAGAATCCATCTGTGTGTGTGTGAGAGAGAGAGAATCCCTCTCTGTGTGTGTCTCCCTCTGTGTGTGAGAATCCGTCTGTGTGGTTGTGACAAAAAGAATTCCTCTGTGTATGTGTGTGTGTGAGAGAGGGAGAAAGAGAGAATCCGTGTGTGTATCAATCCATCTGTGTGTGTCTCCGTCTGTCAGAGAGAATCCATCCCTGTGTGTGTGGGTGTGTGTGTGTGTGTGTGTGAGAGAGAGAGAGAGAGAGAATCCATCTGTGTGTCTCCCTCTGTGTTGTGTGTGTGAATCCATATGTGTGTGTCTCCGTCAGGGCTGGCTCTACCATTTTTGCCGCCCCAAGCAGGAAAAAAAAAAAGTCCACGATCGGCGGCAGCTCTACCGCCGCTTCATTCTACGGCGGCAATTTGGCGGCAGGTCCTTCGCTCCGAGAGGGTGACGGCCCTGCCGCCGAATTGCTGCCGAATGGCCAGACGTGCCACCCCCTCTTCATTGGCTGCCCCAGCACCTGCTTGTTACGCTGGTGCCTGGAGCCGGCCCTGGTCTCCGTCTGTGTGAGAATCCATCTGTGTGTGAGAGAGAGAGAATCCCTCTGTGTGAGAATCCCTCTATGTGTGTGTGAGAATCCATCTGTGTGTATGTCTGTGTGTGTGTGAGAGAACAAATTATTGTGTGTGTGTGTGTGTGTTCGATGGTGATAAGGGGTTGCAACCAAGTGGTTCAGCCCATGAACTTCCCAAAGATGTTTTAATGGTCACTACAAGGAAGTTAGCTCCCGAATCCGTATGGATGTCGGAAGGCCAACCTACCCTGGCAAAAATGTCTGCCAATGTCTGGCTCACGCTTTTAGCCCTGGTGTTGCTTAGACCTACTGTTTCTGGGCATTGGGTGGCAAAATCCATGAAGGTCAGTATGTACAGCTTTCCTCTGGGTGTCTTCTTAAGAAAAGGACCCAGAATATCCACAGCTACTCACTGAAATGGTACCTCAGTTATGGCGAGTGGCTGGAGAGGGGCCTTGATCTGGTCTTGGGGTTTTCCCACCCTCTGGCATACCTCACAAGACCGGACATAAGTAGAATCTCCTTGCCCATTCCCTCCCAGTGGAATGACTTTCCCAAATGGTCTTTGGTCCTGTTTACCCCAGCACGGCCACTAGGGTGACTGTGGGCTAAGCTCAAGAGCTTTTTCCTATCCTTCGTTGGAACTACCAACTATCTCTGAGGATGCCAGTCCTCCTTGTGTCCACCAGAAAGGTCTCCTTGTATGAGTCCTCCTTTAGAGTCCACACAACAGAAACACTAATCCAAGAACCTATCCTTGCAAAAAGCCTGTTGCCAACTTTGTCCACATATCTATTCAGGGGACACCATCATAGGACCTAATCACATCAGCCACACCATCGGGGCTCGTTCACCTGCACATCTACCAATGTGATATGTGCCAGCAATGCCCCTCTGCCATGTACATTGGCCAAACCGGCCAGTCTCTACGCAAAAGAATAAATGGACATAAATCAGATGCCAAGAATTATAACATTCAAAAAACAGTCGGAGAACACTTCAACCTCCCTGTCACTCAATTACAGATCTCAAAAGTCGTAATACTCCAACAACAAACATTCAAAAACAGACTCTAATGAGAAACTGCGGAATTGGAATTAATTTGCAAACTAGACATTAAATTAGGCTTGAATAAAGACTGGGAGTGGATGGGTCATTATACAAAGTAAAAACTGTTTTCCCATGCTAATTTTTTCCCCCTACTGTTATTCATACCTTCTTGTCAACTGTTGGAAATGGAAGAACAGGAGTACTTGTGGCACCTTAGAGACTAACAAATTTATTAGAGCATAAGCTTTCGTGGACTACGGCCCACTTCTTCGGATGCATATAGAATGGAACATATATTGAGGAGATATATATACACACATACAGAGAGCATAAACAGGTGGGAGTTGTCTTACCAACTCTGAGAGGCCAATTAATTAAGAGAAAAAAAACTTTTGAAGTGATAATCAAGCTAGCCCAGTACAGACAGTTAAGAAGTGTGAGAATACTTACAAGGGGAGATAGATTCAATGTTTGTAATGGCTCAGCCATTCCCAGTCCTTATTCAAACCGGAGTTGATTGTGATTGTCCCACCTGTTTATGCTCTCTGTATGTGTGTATATATATCTCCTCAATATATGTTCCATTCTATATGCATCTGAAGAAGTGGGCCGTAGTCCACGAAAGCTTATGCTCTAATAAATTTGTTAGTCTCTAAGGTGCCACAAGTACTCCTGTTCTTCTTTTTGCGGATACAGACTAACACGGCTGCTACTCTGAAACCTGTTGGAAATGGGCCATCCTGATTATCACTACAAAAGTTTTTTTTCTCCTGCTGATAATAGCTTACCTAATAGCTCACCTTAATTAATTAGTCTCGTTATAGCTGGTAGGGCAACACCCATTTTTTCATGTTCTCTGTGTACTGTGACAATGCGGTTCTGGTGGAACCCAACTGAGAGTGCCAACTCAGGACAAATTGCTCAAACAGGGCAGTTACAGCCCAAGGCTGGGGTTTTTCCACCTCTAAGGCAAACCAAACCAGCCAGACTAAGAGGACTTCGGCCTCACCCCACTGGCTAACCGCAAGTCTCACAAGCAATCTCCTTAGACACTCCAGTTTCCCAGGATTACCACCAGTGCCACTCGTTATGGAGACAAATGGTTATGAAAACCAATACCCAAGTAAAAGAAAAAGGTTCTCCTGATCCCAAAGTACCAAGCCCCAGACCCAGGTCAATATACAAATCAGATCTTACCCACAAATCACGCTGTTGCCAATCCTTTAGAATCTAAAATCTAAAGGTTTATTCATAAAAGGAAAAAGATAGAGATGAGAGTTAGAATTGGTTAAATAGAATCAATTACATACAGTAATGGCAAAGTTCTTGGTTCAGGCTTGCAGCAGCAATGGAATAAACTGCAGGTTCAAATGATGTCTCTGGAATACATCCCCCACTGGGATGGGTCCTCAGTCCTTTGTCCAGAGCTTCAGCTTGTAGCAAAGTTCCTCCAGAGGTATGAAGCAGGATTGAAGACCAAATGGAGATGAGGCATCAGCCTTATATAGTCTTTTCCAGGTGTAAGAACACCTCTTTGTTCTTACTGTGGAAAATTACAGCAAAATGGAGCCTGGAGTCAGGCCAGTTCCTGCATACTTTGCTGAGTCTGAAGGCATATTTGCCTTCTCTCAATGGGTCCATTGTATAGCTGATGGTCCTTAATGGGCCATCAAGCAGGCTAGGCAGAGCTAATCCCAGCTTGTCTGGGATGTCACCCAGCAGCATAGCATAAGTTTGCCATACAGACAGTATACAGCCAATATTCATAACTTCAACTACAAAACTGATACTCACATATAGACAGCATAATCATAACCAGTAAACCATAACCTTGTCTTAGACATCCCATTTGACCCCCTTTATACAAGATCTGGGTGCCACTACAGGACCTTGGTTGCAACAATGATCTACATGGTCCCAGTTTATGTCAATAACGTCACACACTACAAAAGTTTTTTTTCTCCTGCTGATAATAGCTTACCTAATAGCTCACCTTAATTAATTAGTCTCATTATAGCTGGTATGGCAACACCCATTTTTTCATGTTCTCTGTGTATATGTATCTTCCTACTGTATTTTCCACTGTATGCATCCAATGAAGTGGTTTTTAGCCCATGAAAGCTTCTGCTCAAATAAATTTGTTAGTCTCTAAGGTGCCACAAGTACTCCTGGTTCTCTTTGCTGATACTGACTAACACGGCTAGGTTTCCCTCTGAAACCTCCTTTTACAACAAATCTGGACCTATTGGAAGAGCTGAGAGGCAGTGGGTCGCTCCATGACGCTCCCTTGAGGCTCTCATCTGCTTTCTGCTCTTCCTGGAACTGCTCCCTTGATGCTGAAGACATTAGTTCCTTGCTGGGTTGTGGACTTGGGCTTGGTCCCACCGGAAGCAATGTAGGTGATGGGAGTGTCTCCGTCGATTGTGAACCGCTCTCCGCTGGTGCGGTAGGTTGTATTTCAGGCTTCAGCTGAACTTGCGCCAATTTAGCTGCAGGTGCAGGCTCTGTGGGGCCTTTTGGTGCTGGCTCCCCTGACTCTGGTGGGGTTGCAAGCATGGGCTCTGGTGCGGACTGCTCCACCCGTTCCAGTTCTTGGGCTGGTTCCGACTGGGTCCCAGGAACTGGATTTACAACCATTGCCATAGACTCTGGTCTGGGCTCTGGTTCCACCACCTCTGGCTGGGTTCCCATATCAGGGGATGCAGACTAGGCCCTTGTAGGAGGCTCAAGATAGGAGTTAGCTGTGGGGGCTGGTTTAGCCTGGCAGCAGGTGACCATCCCCACCCTTTTTGTTAGCCTCACATGGTTGGCTACATCTTCTCCCAGCAGCATGGGAATGGGATAATCGTCATAGACTGCAAAAGTCCATATTCCTGACCAGCCCTTGTACTGGACAGGCAACTTAGCTGTAGGCAAGTTAAAAGAGTTGGCCTTTAGGGTTGCACTGTTACTTGGGCCTCTGGGTTGATGAATTTGGGGTCCACCAGGGATTGGTGGATAGCTGACACCTGTGCTCCATTGTCTCTCAAGGCAGTAATCTTCCTTCTGCCCACACACACAGTTTCCTTTCGCTCTGGGGGTATTTGCGAGGCATCTGGGCCTGAAGGCTTTTGGTGGGACCCCGCGGTGATGAGTTGCAGTCAGCTGGTGCTCTTGGGGCACTTGGCCTTCACATGCCCCAGCTCATTACATTTAAAGCATCGCCCAGCTGACTGTGGTCTGGGGCGAGGTGGGTGGTTGGAGAGTAGGGTGGTGGGATGAGAAGGTGTCTGGGGTCTCCCTGGCTGTGTGGAGGACTCCTCCTTGCGAGGTGGGGCCTTGGGCTGACCCCGATGGTGGGGTGTCATCTCGGGTTGCCCCTTCTGGTATCCCCACCAACTGCTACTAGCTTTCTTCTTCTCTGCCACTTCCACCCATTTAGCTCCAATCTCTCCCGCCTCTTACAGTTTTGGGCTTCCCATCTAGGATGTACCTTTTTATTTCCTCAGGAACACCCCCTAAGAACCAGGGTGGATTTGATTTAAGTCAAATTGATTTAAATCATTAGTCAGGAAGACTCTATTTAATCATGGATTTCTACATAAAAGTGCATTCTTGTTTGTTGTTATAACCTTAATACATATTCTTCACAACTCAGAGATAGATGTAGGTTACATTTTTAAAGTGATTTATTTTGAAAACTTTTCAGATTAGTTTTATAGCTATATCAGAAAATGAATGATTGTTTGGTTATTTCATTTACCAAAGGTAATTGAAGCAGATATTTATGAAGTCTTTGGGAGGTGAACTATCTCCAATTCAACAGGTTAGTCATGAACATTTGGAGGATTTTCTTGCCATGCTATATTAGGAGGAGATGATCACCAGACAGACATTTACATTGTTTTATTTAACTAAAACAACAACGTTATATATTCTGGATTTTTTTCTTCAACAGCAAACATATAATTTAACAAAACAAGTACATGAATTTTTGAATTTAGTTAAACATTCAAGTTTTTTAAAATCAGGTTTGTTTTTGTTAAAATTGTTTTTAACCAAAATAGTTAAATAAAATGTTTCAAAAAGAAAAGTCAAAAATTAAATCGACAGGTCAACATGAGAAACTTAAAATATTGACTTCTGCAGCTAACTCAGTTGTCTTCACCTTCATTTTCCTGTTCGTTCATAATCTGGAAAAGAAAAACAAGCTTTCCTGCTTTTTCAGGTCCTAAATGATTTCTCAATTTGGAATGAATTAGTCCAAAAGGAAGAAAATATTCTTTCTACACTGGCAGACAAAGCTACTGCTGTTTAAAAGTGAGATTATCACGTCAGCAGTCCCTGAATCCAAGTACTTAAGTGACTTTCACCATTTACTGGTGTGACTTGCTTTAAAACACCATCAGCAAACATACATTTCTTGAATGGTTCACCCTTAGCTCTGAAGTTTATTATAGTCGGCATTATGGAGGGATGATTGCTGGATGTCCATGTCATAGCCAACTCCTCTTCTTCAGCAATTAAGGTTTGACCTTGGTATCGAGTATTGAGAATATTTGCAAGAAAACGAGCTGGAGATAGTGCTTGTCCCATTCGTTTTTTTAATGCTTGTAATTTAACTCTGTCGTTGCATATTTCTCGTTTTAAGATCTCACTCAGTTCCTTCCAAATTTCAACAGCATCAGCAATAAAACAGCTATTTCACTGCATTTTGTTCAAGGCTATAGAAATAGGCTTCAGGGTACTCAGCATGTGTTCAACAGTTCTCTTAAGCCCAATGTTGAGAACTTTGGCTGTGACAGTGTCATCTATTTTTTCACAATTTTGTTCACAAACTGTCAACAGAGAATGGCCAGTTCTTGATATAGTGCTCAAAACCGTCCACTACTGACTTCCATCGCACGTCTTGTGGGAGAGTTAGCTTGGGTTCCTCTCACTTTTTTCAGAGCAGCTGCTGCAAAGTGGTTGTTACGGAAGTATTTTGCAATTTCAACAACATTAGCCTTTATTTCTGGAACACTGAAGTCTTTGGCTAGGAGGTGCATCAAATGAGCACTGCAACCGTACGTTATTAGCTTGGGACTCTCTTCTAAATTTCTTCTCATCTTGGATACATTTGCAGCATTGTCTGTGACCAAGCTGAGTACTAGACATATGAATTTTTTTTCACAGTTTGTTATAGTTTTTACTGCTACTACTGGTAAGTATTCTGCTGTGTGTGCATTTCCTGATGTATCAGTTGTTTCTGTAAGGAGGACATTCCCTTCTTCTGTTGTCACACAAGCACATACAACAGGATCATTGTGGACATTGCTCCACCCATCAAGACTCAGGTTAACAATTTCGCCGACTAGACCTTTTGCACACTGCTCAATTTCTTTTTCATACACTTTATCCAACAATTTGCCTGCGACATCTGCTCTGTTGGGTGGACCGTATCCTGGTCTTAATGATTGAACCATGTTAATGAAGTGTGGGTTCTCAATCATATGGAAAGGAGAGTTTGTTGCATAAACAAACCGGGCAATTTTTTCATCAATTACCTCTTTTTGTAATTTGCTGGTTCTTGTCACAAACTTATCTATTATCAGAGGGGTAGCCGTGTTAGTCTGAATCTGTAAAAAGCAACAGAGGGTCCTGTGGCACCTTTGAGACTAACAGAAGTATTGGGAGCATAAGCTTTCGTGGGTAAGAACCTCACTTCTTCAGATGCAAGTAATGGAAATCTCTAGAGGCAGGTATATATCAGTGTGGAGATAACGAGGTTAGTTCAATCAGGGAGGGTGAGGTGCTCTGCTAGCAGCTGAGGTGTGAACACCAAGGGAGGAGAAACTGTTTCTGTAGTTGGATAGCCATTCACAGTCTTTGTTTAATCCTGATCTGATGGTGTCAAATTTGCAAATGAACTGGAGCTCAGCAGTTTCTCTTTGGAGTCTGGTCCTGAAGTTTTTTTGCTGTAAGATGGCAACCTTTACATCTGCTATTGTGTGGCCAGGGAGGTTGAAGTGTTCTCCTACAGGTTTTTGTATATTGCCATTCCTGATATCTGACTTGTGTCCATTTATCCTCTTGCGTAGTGACTGTCCAGTTTGGCCAATGTACATAGCAGAGGGGCATTGCTGGCATATGATGGCATATATAACATTAGTGGACGTGCAGGTGAATGAGCCGGTGATGTTGTAGCTGATCTGGTTAGGTCCAGTGATGGTGTTGCTGGTGTAGATATGTGGGCAGAGTAGGCATCGAGGTTTGTTGCATGGGTTGGTTCCTGAGTTAGAGTTGTTATGGTGCGGTGCGTGGTTGCTGGTGAGAATATGCTTAAGGTTGGCAGGTTGTCTGTGGGCGAGGACTGGCCTGCCTCCCAAGGTCTGTGAAAGTGAGGGATCATTGTCCAGGATGGGTTGTAGATCACT
Organism: Trachemys scripta elegans; assembly: GCF_013100865.1. NCBI lineage: Eukaryota > Metazoa > Chordata > Testudines > Emydidae > Trachemys > Trachemys scripta. The sequence goes on along the minus strand of NC_048313.1, from coordinate 771,091 downwards.
GATGATGCGTTGGAGAGGTTTAAGCTGAGGACTGTAGGTGATGGCCAGTGGAGTTCTGTTGGTTTCTCTTCTGGGCCTGTCTTGTAGCAGGAGGCTTCTGGGTACACGTCTGGCTCTGTTGATTTGTTTCTTTATTTCCTTGTGTGGGTATCGTAGTTTTGAGAATGCTTGGTGAAGATCTTGTAGGTGTTGGTCTCTGTCTGAGGGGTTGGAGCAGATGCGATTGTACCTCAGTGCTTGGCTGTAGACGATGGATCGTGTGGTGTGACCGGGGTGGAAGCTGGAGGCATGAAGGTAGGCGTAGCGGTCGGTTGGTTTTCGGTATAGGGTGGTGTTAATGTGGCCATCGCTTATTTGTACGGTGGTGTCCAGGAAGTGGACCTCCTGTGTAGATTGGTCCAGGCTGAGGTTGATGGTGGGGTGGAAGCTGTTGAAAGCATGGTGGAATTCTTCCAGGGCCTCCTTCCCATGGGTCCAGATGATGAAGATGTCATCAATATAGCGTAGGTAGAGAAGGGGCATGAGAGGACAGGAGCTGAGGAAGCGTTGTTCCAGGTCAGCCATAAAAATGTTGGCATATTGTGGGGCCATGCGGGTGCCCATAGCGGTGCCACTGGTCTGGAGGTATATATTGTCACCAAATTTGAAATAATTGTGCGTGAGGATAAAGTCACAGAGCTCAGCAATAAGTTGTGCGGTGTCATCATCAGGGATACTGTTCCTGACAGCTTGTATTCCATCTGTATGTGGGATGTTAGTGTAGAGAGCCTCTACATCCATGGTGGCTAGGATGGTGTTTTCTGGGAGGTCACCAATGCATTGTAGTTTCCTTAGGAAATCTGTGGTGTCACGGAGATAGCTGGGAGTGCTGGTGGCGTAGGGTCTGAGTAGGGAGTCCACATATCCAGACAGTCCTTCAGTGAGAGTGCCAATGCCCGAGATGATGGGGCGTCCAGGATTTCCAGGTTTGTGGATCTTAGGTAGTAGATAGAATAACCCCGGTCGGGGCTCTAAGGGTATGTTGATTTGTTCCTGTGTTAGTGTAGGGAGTGTCCTGAGTAGATGGTGTAGTTTCTTAGTGTATTCCTCAGTGGGATCTGAGGAAAGCGGCCTGTAGAATTGGGTATTGGAGAGTTGTCTGGCAGCCTCCTTCTGGTAGTCAGACCTGTTCATGATGACAACAGCACCTCCTTTATCAGCCTCTTTGATGATAATGTCAGGGTGGTTTCTGAGGCTGTGGATGGCATTGCGTTCTGCACGACTTAGGTTATGAGGCAAGCGATGTTGTTTTTCCACAATTTCTGCCTGTGCACGTCGGCGGAAGCATTCTATGTATAGGTCCAGACTGTCATTTCGACCCTCGGGAGGAGTCCATGTGGAGTTCTTCTTCCTGTGTTGTTGGTGGGAGGGTATCTGTGTATCAGTGCGCTGTTCAGTGTTATCATGAAAGTATAACACTTAACTTATCTATGGTTGTTTCTGGATGATGGAGATTTTTTATTTATTTTTTTTGCTACAAGTGATAAACTGTGGCTATGTGACATACATGATGTGACTGAAACACTATCAATGGCAGATAACTCTGAAACTATAAAAAATGATGGTGATCTTGGAGGAGGATAGTCTTCAGAATCCTGTAGGTTGAGGATGGATTCTCCTAAACGAAATAAGTCAATGCAGTTATTTAATTATTATTACCAGAATGTTCATTTAGTATTACTTACTCATTGCATTCACTGACAGTACTACTTTAAAGGTGAAATTGTAAAAGGAAGATCTGCCTATTTCAGCTATTGATTTTTCATCACAACTGCATCTAAAATGATAGTACCATAGAGTAACAACTATATTTTTTGCTCAGACATGAGAATTCAAGAATTGTCCAGAAGGACGACAGGCAATCCTTAAGAAAGAAGTATGAAATAAACAAGTTTACCAACCTGAAGATCCTGCATGTTCAGGCATTTTCCTTTCATCATCTTCAATGCAGCTTCCTCCTGAGAAGAAACACTTCACATGATGTTATTTCATTTGGGCAACCAGGCCTTGCATTTCTTTGCTGCACTGTTTGCATTTTGCATGCATGCCTGTCTTACCCACAGGTAGAGGAACTTCATTAAAATATTCCCAAACTGGGTCTCTTTTACGGCCTGCTGCCATTATAGGTTTTTCCTTCTAGTGAGAGAATGGTATGGTAGATCTCAAATCAGTGAAGGCTACACTCAGAAAGACCTCAAGACTGCTGGAATATGCAGCTCAAACAGTTTCACTTTTGTTTCTACTGCCTGTCCCTCCCTTCTCACATTTATCTCCAGACTTCTTCTCCTGTCCAGATCTATTTCACTCCCAACTAGGGTGACCAGATGTCCTGATTTTATAGGGACAGTCCCGATTTTGGAGTCTTTTTCTTATATAAACTCCTATTACCCCCCTACCCCCGTCCTGATTTTTTACACTTGCTGTCTGGTCACCCTACTCCCAACAATCTTCTAGTCATTGAACTTTTTGAAACTTTGCATTTTTAGAGAGAGGTAAGGAATTGACTCTGTACACAAATTTGCAGAGGGACAATAAGGTTGAGGTCTATTTCTCACCTCTCTATATTATTTATTTATTTTAAAACATTTTTGCTGTTAGCAAGCATGTTATCTCTGGAGACACAAATCCAGAGTTTGAGATCTGCAAAACTAAGCATCTCTGATGGTATCTTCTAGACTGAGCACTGAGTCCCATTGGGTAGATAGAAAGATTAACCTAAATAATCTATATAGAAGCCCCTGGAAACCCATAAAATTGGGTCCCTAATCCATGAACAATTGGAACTCGTACAAAACTTTTCTTAAACATTACATGAATATATTGTCTCATACTATAGAATTAGAATTTATAATCCCTATTCCATGATGAGATATCTTTGAGCAATAATGTATCTTAATTAAAACTATCTTTAGATAGGTATTTTTCCTCAAAAAGCATTTTATCAAAAAAATCCAATTTAAATAAAAAAAAAATCTGATTGGTATCAGGAAGTAGGCACAGGCACGCACTATTCCTTTGCTTGATAGATAAAGTGTTACCCCTTTTCCCTCCCTTCTCCTTGTTAAGAATTGATAAGTTGTTGCAGCTGCATAAGAAATGTGGGGATCTAAAGAATAGGATAAAGAAGTGTTATCTCCTCCTCCCTTCCTTTCCCAGCTTCATAAGCGAGCCCTGCAGGGGTCATGGCCCCTTCCTCCCTCCCCTGAGAACTGCAGATTAAGGGAATTTGTAGGAACAAATTACTGCAAAAAAAAATTTTTCAAAATAAAAATATGTATATAATATGCATAATGCTGTAATCAATCAAAAGGGGTCAATATAATTATAAAAGTTTCTATTACTTAATAAAGGTTTTTAAAATGTTGTAGCAAATGTAGGCATTGACATACTAACTCAAATAAAGAGTGTGCTGTAACTAATCCAGTGCTTGCTGGACAATTGGGTCGAGGGGAACAAGTATCACAATAAAGAAGCCTGTACTCAAATCCGCCTCTGGGCCAACCTGCTTCTTCTTCTAACATCTGGCGTCACGAACAGGATCCCAGGGGAGAGTTGTGCCTGATCACCACATCTAGCCATGGATTCAATAAGTAAATTGAATGGGCCCTTTACTGCAACCCCGGTTAAGGAGTTTATTAATAAACCGGTAGGGAAATGGGAGGGTCCTTACGCAGCCCCCTCTGGGAGTTGTCAGGGTTGGCCATCCATCCAGGGGTGGGTGGAAGCTGCCCTGGCGTCCAGGTGCTCCCAGAATTTAAAAAAAAAAAAAAAAAAGTTGTTTTGTTGCAGGCTCTGTGTGAGGGTCTGTCAGGTTTAGGGGAGCAAATTACAAGTCTTAAAAGTAAAAATGTATGAACGATTTTAATCGTCTTAAGTCAAAAAACCTGACCCTCAAGGGTCAAGTAAACGCCTTAAAGCAAACTTCTTGTTCCCCAGCCCCCATTTCTCTCCCTCTCTGCCCCCCTCCCCTTACACTTTTAGCTTTTTAATGGACGGTACTTTAAATACTTAGTAAAAAGTTTGTTTGGACAAAGCATGACAAATGTCTGCTGCATTTCATTAAAAAAAATTAAGTAAAAGGTCCACGGGTGACCCTGGAAACAAATGTTTTACTACCTCTTTAAACAATCCCAAGGTAAAGGAAGCGCAGGGTAAGGCAGATGTGTTGCAGGGATTGTACTGGGTGGCTAAGTCGTTACAAGCAAAATATACCACCTTAAAGAATTCAATGCACAAGTAAGTAATCTAAAGAAACAAAAAGTTACAAGTAGCCTTTATAAAAATGAATACTACACATTTAAAAAAAAAAGTTGGTAGTTGTGAAAATGTTAAAAAGTAACAGTTGTAGTGTTATAAAAAAAGGTTTATAGTTTAAAAATAAAACCCAGTTATGTAAATAGATGTGCAACTCGGTACAGTCACATCGGGTGAAACCCTGGTAATTAAATAAATTATACAAGGGGGTCAAGTGGCTTCTCCCACCACTATGTTTTTGTCCCCAGGAGCCTTTCAGCTATTCTAAGGAAAAATGGGCCCTTTTCCCACAGAAATGGTCTGTAAAAAATTGCTGCAGGCAGCCAAATACTCTGATCTATATTATTAAACTGTTAAACAAGTTAATCAAAATCACTAAAAAATGTTAAAAGCAACAGAGAGTCCTGTGGCACCTTTAAGACTAACAGATGTATTGGAGCATAAGCTTTTGTGGGTGAATACCCACTTCATCAGACGCATGTAATGGCCATTGGATGCATCTGACGAAGTGGGCATTCACCCACGAAAGCTTATGCTCCAATACATCTGTTAGTCTTAAAGGTGCCACAGGACTCTCTGTTGCTTTTAACATTTTTTAGTGATTTTGATTAACTTGTTTAACAGTTTAATAATATAGATCAGAGTATTTGGCTGCCTGCAGCAATTTTTTACAGACCATTTCTGTGGGAAAAGGGCCCATTTTTCCTTAGAATAGCTGAAAGGCTCCTGGGGACAAAAACATAGTGGTGGGAGAAGCCACTTGACCCCCTTGTATAATTTATTTAATTACCAGGGTTTCACCCG